>NC_139929.1:4870153-5123575 GCF_963514095.1 Eutrigla gurnardus | reverse complement strand
TCCCCCCCCAGAGCAAAAGGTTAACTGTCAGTCCCCCGCTAGGTATAAATAGAAGTCTGCCCTCCAGAAAGGCGTGTTCAGAGAGGGGTAGACAGAGGGAGGGAGGGGTGGGTTGGAGGTGGGGGGGTAGTTCCTCGTGATCCCACTGACACACAGGGGTGGGGGGTTTTCAGCGAGAGGGGAAGATGCAGCCGTAGACATTATATTGGCTCCGGAGACTGACAGATACCCCGGACAAAAGAGTGTCCTCATCTATTCAACTTGGCCGTGACAGCAGACACAACAAACGCCACCATCAGCAAACCCCAGAAAGCTCCGGTGCAATTGAGCCGCGGCTGCGTTTGACACCCAGAAAAGAAAAAAGAAATCAGAGGGACGTTGTTTTACTGAAGCTGCTGAGACGTGTAATTAGGCTGGTGTCTGGTAATCAGAGGGGATGAAGCTCAGCTGCATGTTAGTATCAGGTTTATATGAGGGAAGCTAGATTTGTTAATATGCACAGTCCTTAGAATAATCTTCTCATGCACAGTCCTTAGAATAATCTTCTCTGATGGATAAATGAGATTAATGACTATACACACATGTCCTTATAAGGTGTTTTATTTCTCACTTAAATCCATGGTAGCAAAAATGATACACGGCTGAAATATCAGACACACAGAAACTCGAAAAACATCGAAAAACAAAAAACGGTGCTTCACCACCTCCAAAAAAATAAAGCTTCCTCTTCAGTTTAACACACCTGAATGCAAGCAGATTCGACCTGAAGTGATCTGCCACGAAAAGAGCATTTAAAAAAATAAATCAGGTTTTTTTTTCTTCTTCTTCCTTCGACTAAATGAGAACTAAATTAGATATTCATTTTTTTTTTTACAACAGTTTGACACAATATATCTTTTATGTCGTCTCTCTGGTGAGAGTCATTGGTATTGACTCCGAAGGCATTTAATCTCTGACACAAACCTTGATGAACAAAGATGTTATTGCTTCTTTCTGAAGTATCCACACTGCATATACTTACAACAAGTATTACTGTTTTTTTTTAAGCCATTGTCAGAAATAATAATAAATAAAAAAAGAATGAATAATCGGCTCATGTATACTCTGATTGCACTTAATCCTCTAGACCCCTAAACGCTAACTAACATACTGTAGGTCTAGTGTGGTAATAATACCTGTCTGATCACATAGGAAAGCCATTAAACACAAGCAATGTTTGTACAAATGATAAAACTGTTATAGTGACAAAAGCACTACATTCTATAATACACAGGCAATCACAGATTGCAAATCTTAAGTAATAATGTCCTCGCCTTCCACCGGTGTGCGTTCCCCAGAGTTTGAATATTCGGAGTGGGAAATAATACGCGTTTAACACCTGGTGGTCACAAACTGAACTTAAATCACCAGGAAAGTGTTGTAGAAGCTGGTTTAACTGTGACTTAAGATGCTGGCAAAAGTACTTGTAGTTATACTCCTGGTACAATCTTTCAAAAACACAATCCACCATGGGGGCTTTCTCTCTGCTCTACTGATAAAAAAACAACAAGAAAAGTGAACATGCTGGCTTTTTCCTTGCAGACTAATGCTTTGACGTCTTACTTCCATCGAAGCAGACAAAACAAAGTACTGAAGGTCTCAAGAGTTTTTCTTTTTACCCAAAAATAAACTTATATGATCTCGTACTGGCAGCCGGTTGTGAATGTGATGCTATTCACAAGTAAATGTCATCATAGTGATCAGCCAGTTTCAAATTAACTGGCACTCCTGTCCACGTTTCCTGTCTCTCCTCATTCCATCGACCTCCAATGTGTTTAAGAGTCACTTTAAAAGAAAGGATTGGATCAACTAAGAGGAGAATATTGATGCCACTCGTGTCTTTGACGGTAAATATGTATCACTAGGATCATATTTACTGTACTGGTATGTAACTCTCAGGAAAGTCCTTTCCCAAATATTCATTCTTTGTCAGTCATACAGTACTTTTGGTTTAATGGGGGGGTTTAACGTACAAAATAAATACTTAATTTGGTTTGGCTGGGAACAAACAACCCCCCGTGTCCCAGTGACACACCGAGGCCGCTTAATACGCTTCGACGCGCGAGAGGGGAAGACACTCGTACAACATTTCCCTTTTTTTATGATCACAATATAAATCAGGCTTAAAAACAAAAGAAAAAGCGGTCTCCTCTGCCTGGACCGGGGACGCATCCACGCTAAAGCACGCGCCTCCACTCCACGAAAACACCGCCAGGAAGATGCGTACTTCCGGCGTGGAAATAAAGTTTCACTTCAAAAACTACACCAACAACACCAAAAAAAAGGCAAAACAGTGTCCTCCTGTCGAGTGTGGAGGAAGCCTCAGCACTAATGGAGTAGAACAGAGGGTTGGTTTGGCCACAAGGAGGTGCAGAGGACATGGCACGTTAGATGAGGGGCTTTTTCTCTCTCTGACCCTCACTTTGTTATGAGAACAAAGGATGAAGTCAACACGATGAGTCTTTTTTTTCCCTCTCGTTAACTCAGTCTTCGTATAACTCGTCCATCTTTACGTCGGCCGTCCTTTTCGCCTGTTTTCTTCCCCTGCGTTTCCCGCCGTTCAGTCCATGTGGGGTTTCTCGACGCCACCCTGAGGGGAGGCAGAGAAGGAGCTCGGAGTTAATGACATATTAAAACCATTATAATATCTGGAGTTGGTTATACATTGAGGTTCTGGTGGTTGAAGCTTGTTTTTTTCCGTGTAAGAACTGAAGTAGATTTAGTCGCATAGAGAATTGGCATTAAACTACTGTGTAATTCTGATGACACAGAAACTCAGATCAGCCTCAGGTGACTCATTTTCAATTACATGAATCACAAACATGCTGTAAACCTAAAAACTAGACTATTTACAGATTTTTTTTATTTTAGATCAGAAGCTTTATGAACAAATCACGATCATGTGTCATGTTTCTTTCAGTTCCCTTTTTTGTACATTCATTTTTCCTCATTTTGTGTAATAAGGGAAGAGCTGGACATGAGGAAACTGCACACAAAGACATTCTATGTATACTCAAAGGTCTGGGCAGTTTGTATACACAACTTTGTGCTGACTGGTCAGATAAGAATGTAAATTGATTCAGCGCTAAAGCAGAGCAATTAAATCATAAACCAGCCTGATTAATGCTGTAAAACAGATTGTTTCACTATAATTGGCTTTAACCCAGAATTAAAAACAAAACAACCCTTTTGAGATACAAAGTCTAACGTTCCTCCTGATCCTGCTCATAAAGTGACCCACTGGAGCAACAAGAGAGGGGGGAAAAACAAAAACCACGAGTGCAGACTTGTGCCAAACATTCCTCGGGCCTCATCACAAACAAAAAAACAACAAGTAGCAAATGACCCTCCGGTCAGCCGAGTCCCGACCGGCTCCTCGCCTCGACACGACTGTGAAAAACAACAAAACCCTTAATCTGCTTTCACGCTTTGGCTCGAGTCAAACTGAGGGAGTGACGGGACTCTTACTTTACAGACAGAATGAGGTGAGGCTGCTGGGCACGGGCTTAATGGAGACATCAAAGCTGACGTGATGGGATAATTATGAAGGGAGAGAGGAGGGGCGTCCGATGCACTTTGCATGACTTTAAACCAGTTTGACAATTTTATCGCCTGTTGTTGGTTCGGCTTCATAACTGCAAACAAAGCATGCGTGGTGCAGAGGAGTCTTCTGAAGTCTGGACAGGCTGGTAGTTATGTGATATTAGGTGCAAATATGACACGTCAGGTGTTTACCACCAAATTATAATCGTGGCAATTATTTGAAAAGCCTCTGAATCAAGAGTATTATGTGACTGTAACACACTCTGATGTTAAACCGCTGCATTTAAACTGGTTTGGTCGCCAATTTAAAAAGGAGTAGGTCAACCAAGAGCTCAAAGTGAAGATGTGGCAACGAACCTTTTAGATGTCACACATACAGGAGTTCAAGCTTATAACTAAATAAATGTCAAATGTGCTGCATATGAGAGTCAGATGACATGTAGGCAGACCTTTCTACATTTAGATAATGAAGAAGTGAGTGAGAAACGCACTGTGTGGGGCGGTTTACAGCATTTACATTTTTTTTTTACCTTTTTATGGGTCCTTGCTGTTTATTTATACCTGCTGTTTTGTGATTTTATTTTTATTTAATGTATTTTTGTGAATATTTATCTGGACTGACCCTTTTTGTCTGAAGGAGACGCTAAAAATCATACTTGGAAATTGAATTTCCTTAAGTTATACGATGTAACCAAACTAGTAATAAATATATTTTTTGAGATGTTATGAAAGTAGTTGCAGACGTTACCATTGCAAGTTGGCGTCCGATGTTTCCCACGGTAACGCCGCCTGAAAAGAATATGCACGGGAGCCAGGAGCGTACGTACAAGAAGTCTGGAGACGTATACCTGGAAGACAGGAAACACAAACACTGTTCATTTCACTGCAGCCGATCCTGAACTCTGGCCTGTGTTATTCCCTCCGACGCTAAATAAGATGTAGGATGATGAAAGCACAATGTCGTGTCAGAGAAGACGTCGCTCACTAACAGGGAAGACATCTTAAAAAGACAGACGGATCCGTCGGGGGAGGGAACAAACAAATAACCTGTCACGCTGGAAAATAAACTCATCTCCCCTCGTCTATCTGTCGTTTCCACCTTGTAGAGTCAGCAGGAGCCACGTTTGAACCTCTTATCATGAACAGCAGTCACTTTTCTCAGCTGTGGATTTTTTTTGGATGATATGCCACTGAAGCCAGTAGGGGGTCCTGTTAATTGGGCTCCCGGAGACAAGATATTAAGTTCCTCTTTTGTGTGGTGTTGTTGTTGATGGAATCAGTCAGCTGGGAGTACTTCCTGGTATTTTATACTTCATTCACACAGGGAGGAGTTTTACTCCAACAGCTTATATAATTAACAAGCATCAGTTTCGTTTCTTCAAAAAGGAAAACGACTTTTGTTCCCCTTGTACAAAGAAAGCTGACTCACTGGTAGACTCCGTTGTAGACCAGCAGCTGTGTGAAGACGGTTGCTAGGACGGCGGTGGTGATGCCCAGACCGAAGCCGCTCCTTGACCGGTCGAACGTCCACCACAGGCCCAGGGACAAGGCGGCCAGCGTGAGGGAGAGTTGCACGTTGTTGTCGAAGTCGAGTTTCTGTGTCGGCGGGCGGTTAAGGACAAAAACCAAACAGTGTGACACCAGCAGGGACGAGCCCTTAGTCAAATATTTGCCTGAGCTGCAGAATCCCATCCCTCCTTCATGGTAAAGCAGG
Source organism: Eutrigla gurnardus (assembly GCF_963514095.1). Taxonomy (NCBI): domain Eukaryota; kingdom Metazoa; phylum Chordata; class Actinopteri; order Perciformes; family Triglidae; genus Eutrigla; species Eutrigla gurnardus. The sequence continues at coordinate 5,118,279 of NC_139929.1, read as the reverse complement.
ACATCCTGTTGCTGGAGGTCCAAACTAGACATACGACTAAAAAAATAAAAAATCTATATAATACAACACGATTGGATGGAAAGGATACAACACTGGCGTGGTTGATGCCCACGAACACGGCGATGCACCTCATGACGCTGGCCCACTCCCTCTTGAACTTGTGCGGCTCTCCCAAATGGCTGTCGAGGCACGGGTACAGCAGGCCGACCACAGCTGTGGAGAGGAACAAACGCACCCGAGTTACACGACATAAGCAGAAACACTGTGAAAACGCCAGCAGGCAACAATGCCGGCATCGTCGTGTTTGCTGAACGTGTCGTTTAGACACCTGCATACACCGAGGAACTTTTCAATTTCACCTTTACTTTTATGCCGTTTGACTGCTTTGATGCCAGTCCTGGGTTTAAAGTAACGCTGACCTCCTGTACACCAGTTTATATTGTCAATTAAAAGTCTCATATTCCTTGCACGTCATTGCAATTCATAAACTAGAAGCAGCTGTTGTTTTGCCTTTAAATGACAGGATTACTGGAAAGGATCAATGATTGTTTATGTAGTTCAGAACATGTTTTATGTGCATGAAAAACAAGAAGCAACGCGTCTCTACTTTCATTTCTTTTCAGCCCTGCAGCACGTGGGAGGAGGAGCTGACGATAAATGGTGTGTTTTCCATAATTATTATTATTTCTTCCCCCCTCCCACTTCCTGGTTCCTGCACCCCCCCCTCCTTAAAGCACCTCCCTCTCTCAGCTCACCCGTTATGACACGAGCCAATGAGCGCGCGGCTCGACTCGTATCCGGCTGTTGCGGCCAATCAGACCTCAAGAATCGCTACCATCTGTTCAGAGACGGTTTTTTTTTACATTTTACTGCCAGACAAAAACCATGAAGACTAGTGTAGCATTAGAGAAGTAAGGCTTGCATAATGGCCAACAATAACAAAGCCGAATGGTGATTAATTGCCACGTGATAATACAGGAGCTGACAGCAGCTGCGAGAGTAGAAACGTGTCGTTTTATTTCCTAAATGAGTCAGAAATCACGCTGTTTTGCAGCGTAGTACGGCGAGGCGTGTGCATGAACAGCACAGACATGATTCCCACCGATAAATCATGCATTTTTAATGACTTTATTAGTCTCTATCCCTTCCTCTTTATATGGAAAAAGCTACATCCATGTGACCCCTCCCCTCCATGCATTCCTTTGTCTCAAACTTAGCAGAAAACTACACATAACGGATGACTCTTTCTAATCCACATTTTCTCCCACTCGTCCCAGCGTGTCGTCTACTCACCGGCCCCGGTGCCGCAGCACGGCGGGATCCACCAGGCGGACGAGAACAAAGTTGCCATCACCTCCTCGGGGAACAGCGTGACGTGCCTCTGGATCTGCAGCAAGTTGAGCACGAGCGCGAGGAAGGCTCCGACGGTGAAGAGCACGAGACCCCGGCGGATGAGGTTGGCCGTCCGCACGTCGTGCAGCGAGCCGTAGGCGTTGCGGAGCACCGAGGTGATGATGGACATCATCTCTTCGGATTTGGACGCTAACCAGTTAGCCCCGGACGAGTGCTTGGTTTCGACCCTTGACGCGCAGGAGCAGCTCCAGCAGCGGTCCTCCAGTCTGGGCATTTGGCACTTCTAAAGGCTGCGAGGAGGAAGCGGATACATTTACATCACGAGCAAAGAGATACAATGTTGCCAAAAAAGGGTTCCCCGGATGCTGCTGGAAGCTGGATAAGTTGAGGCTGGTCCTTTTACCTTGTCTTCAATGTCTGCTCCAGGAAAGAAACCTCCACGCTTGTTGATCATCCGCGCTTCTGCAAATGATTAAGTCAGGATCGCCTCCCTGTTTTTACGACAAGGATTTCGTAATCAGCTTGTTTGTTCACATCATCGTTAGCACACACACAGAAGAGAGAGGGAGGGAAAAAATAGTTGCTGCTCCATTCCACAGCACAGAGCTCATACCAGCGACGAGAGCTTCCTCTGCAGAAAACAATCACAGCTGTGTCGGGTGAGGATCGGCAGCCAATGAGAGCGCGGCGGCTGATATGACGTGTCAGCCACCCCACCGCCTTGTCCGGGGACGGACGCGCGAACCAGGAGGCTGGAAATGAAAGTGGAAACTACTTTTATTTCGTGGCACACAGGCAGAGCCAACAGCAAAGGTTATTTGAAGAAGTTTTTTCAAATGCTCCAGATTAAAGTTTTGCATTATAGTAGCAAAAAAAAAGTAGCACAATAAGTTTTTAAATGAGCAATCCATGCAGAACTAAAGGCATTTGTGTTTACCAGGATAAAAAGCAGAAGTCCCTCTTGGAGAAAAGCTCAGTTTGACAGATCTTGTCCAACTATTCCAACAGGCTGCACCTCCTCATACTAGTCCCAACCTCCTGCTCGGGTGCCTTTTATATGGGCAGGTTTGGGGTGGAAATGGGACAAGTGGGGTTTGTTTATCAGTTGTTGATAAAGGAAAAAGTAGTTGAACTTTAGGTAAGGTTAGAGGGGGCGTGGCCTGCGTGCTTGCCAGGAGGCGTGTTCGGGGAGGGCCATGTAGACCAACTGCACTCGGTCAAGAGATAATGTGAAAAAGGTTCAGTCCCCGAATGACACGCGTCTTTTGAGGGCCGACAACAACACGGAAACATGTTTTGCACGAACCCTGCATGACTCAACGTGGTATATAGGCCAGCGTGATAACACACCTCCCGCTGTATACGTGCAGCACCTATCGCTCCATGTTTTTGTTTTTCACCGTCTGCCTGAGGACGATGCACACACGGTATTATAAAAAATATGTGGATTTTTTATTTTTATGAGACGCTGCATCTTTAATTCCAGTGAGATTAATGGGAAAGTCCTGCTATTTCAGTTCAACCGTCGAAAAAGTCCCAAAGAAGCTATATTTACTCACCAGCTGCTGGCTCTTTGTACAAAGTAATACCACGGTTGGAGTCATCGACTTGCAAAGTGAGACGACACTTCATGACCTACAGCACGTTTGGTGGACAAAAATAAAAAGCGTAATCAGATAGCATTTATTTTCAATTAAGAATTAAGTTAATTTTTGGTGTAATTATGCCGTTGACGTCTCAGAAAATTGTATTTGTGGTTTTTTTTTAATGTGGTGCTAAAATGCAGAGTTCTGCATCAAATGAGGGGACTGGTTTCAAGCTGTCACCCGACTGCTGATTTCTCTTCTTCTATGGCTGACTTGATGTGCCATGTGGAGGAAAAATGACGCCCCAATTACTATATAACTGTAACTATGAAAACACAGACCAGAGACTTATTAGCAATAAAGCAGCACGGCTCTGAGGCAACGTCAGGCTTTCGGGAACAATACTTTAATCCAGACTGAAATCTCTCAACAGCCGCTCCACGGATTGCCGTGACATGTTGCACAGATTCGCTGCGTTGTCATGCATCCTAATGACTTTCATTATCCCCCAATTTTTCCTTCAGCGGCACCATGAGGTGCTTTTGAGTGAATGTCGCTACACGCCTACACACAGCGGTGCACTTTACTGTGCCGTGCCTTGTGCTCAGTGGTAAATCACACGTGCTAGGTTGCTAACTTGCCAAACTGAGATGAACTTTTTTGGCGAGCACGAAAGGAATTTGGTCAGTTTGTGTATTACAACATGATAAACACACACATGCTCCTTAATGTTTGCAAGATACAAAACTATAGGAGCATTTTGATTGGCTTTCACATGACTCTAACAGTGCAGAAATGTGCTGATAGAACAGTGTTTACCTGAGGATGGGTGCTCTGAATGTCTTATATTGCTCCCTTTAATCATTTGAATCTTTATGCCAACTTGCCAAAAATACTGATTGGTGGTAAAACACCAGCCATGGGGCCCCAGCACATCAGCTACCTATGTTCATCTATAAAATGTGTTAAATGTGTCTGTTTCCAGCCTCCAGGATGCTTCCCGCTGAAGAGCTGACCGAATCGGCTCCGAGCTGCACTTTATCGGTGAACGTAACATCTGTGTGGACAATAAAACGCACTGTGACGACATATTCATGCCAGACCAGAAGTGTTATCAGTTAGTTCCGGTTTTCCACCTCCAATGCGTGCAGCTGCTTCCCTAAAGTTAGTCTCATCGGGGACCAGAGTCCCCAAACGATGCTATTGTACAACGACTTTACTCTCAGGAAGAGAACACAGACGTGTGGGGGATGTTTTGAATGTGCAGGACGTTTTTGAAACACTCCATGTGCTATTAAAGTCCAAGGGTTCTGGAATTAATTCAAATAAATTATGTTATAATTATGTTATTGATTTGAATAGGCGCCACATGCACATTTAAACATTTGATCTACAACAGAATACGTATTTGAAAGCAGTACAGAATGAATCGCGTGTTTTCCTTTATATAAATAAAGACGTTTCCCTCCTTAAATTGATGCGTCAAAATTAACGGGAATGCAGGAAATTAAGTGTTTGATGCTGAAAACTCCCCTGGGGGTTCAGACCGCCAGACCCCCTGCTCTGCACGTGTCTCCACCGATGGCGAAAATGAAACTTACAGCCTTTGCTTAAAGAGCTGCTGCTTCAGCTTCCCAGAGCTGCTGGCAGGCCTGTCGACGAGTACCTTCAAACGGTGACGGCAAATGGTAGTGGAGTGGAAGCTGCTCTCTCCCAGAGACTTTCATATTATAAGTTATTAACCATGTCACCACACAGTTTAGAAGATAAAGGAGCTGTTAGAGTCCCACTACAGCAGGTTCAGAATGAGTGTCTAAATGTTAGTATATGGGTACATAAGTCATCTCACAGGTATTAGAGTTCCCAGACAGCGCGTTCACATTGACTGACTTTAAATTGGTTCCACTTGAACAGAATGAGAATATGCCATTTTTTTTTTAAATGGCAGAGATAACCGAATGGTTAGATATAAATGTCACAGCCGCACTCCGCTGGAGCCGTCTCACCACTCTGTGCCCAACAAGTCAAGCGTGAAAGTGCATCGAAGGTTGAAAAAGTTTGTGTGTCGTTTTTGTGAACGCCGAGAACGGCGTCGCTGCAATGCAGGAGGCGTGAACCAACACGGCATGTCTGATTGGATGAGAGCACCGTCAAAGGGGAAATTCTGCTTTTTAAACACCGGAACGGGGTCTATTTTTCTTCCTCACTCATTTCATAGCGATATAACGGTATACATCCTCAATCATGACCTCTTTACAAACACACAGTCGTAGCTCTTGAACCAACATTCACTTTGCTGCAGTGCATAGATAATGACATCAGCCGTATTCACTTTATCCTAATTTCAGCGGTCCATGTGGTTAACACAGATAAATGGCCCAGAGCTTCACGGCTTCATGGAGGGCGGGGGGGGGGAAAGGAGGTCAAAATGAGACCGGTGCACCTATGGGGAGCTCTCCAAGGTCCCAAACTGTCTGCACCACCCCAGTAATCCAGCAATAGTATCTCTGCCTCGGAGAGTGTTGTGGATTTCTATGGGAAGGAGGTAGTTTGTAGAATAAATACATTTCTCTCTATATAAGTGTGTGTGTAATCTACTAAAAGTGTCTTGTGTGACCTGAGATGACTTCCACACAATAAATTGTATTAATTGACAGAAGGAAATATGATTAATATTGAAAAATGCATCAAAACCCTAATTAAATTAAAGTTCTTGTGCATACTGGCAGTAACGTGCATCCATGTGCAGATCGATGTCAGCTGTGGCAAACAGCTCCTAGCAGCCGGCGGCGCTGGCGCTGGCGTTGAGGAGGTCTCAGCCACATCAGAAGATAAAGCAGGATACCACGACACTTCAAATGAATAGCAGATCAAGCGTGCCATAGATTATGCTGTTAGACTGGGGAGGGATTGAATTATAGCTAAAGGAAAAGCCTCTGCTGGTAAATTGATCCATCAAACTGGAGCTTGACAATTTCTTTTTCCTCAATCGTGTGTGAAATTATGACGGGAAACATCCTAATCCGTCCTCTCGGAGAGTTGATTAAGACGAAAACGGTCTCGGCTTCATCCGGTTTATTCCTTCTAGTTCAGGTGTCAAAAAAACCCTAGTTTATTCCTTTCTATGTGCTAAGATGTTGCCTTTAAACAGTTTAATAAAGATGGTGTTTTCCATGTAAATGCTCCAGAGGCAGCAGCATCCCTCCCCCTTTTTTATATCACTAGGTTAATAATCCATATTTTGCAAAATAATTCTCGAACCCTATCTTCTTCCTTTCTCCAGTACCGCTGCTTCAATGCATTCTGGGTACTCTGGATACACACATCTTTTCAGTATCGCTCTCTCTCCGTGCCGTGAAAGATGAAAGGGGATTCTGGTGTATTGAGTGTATCAAGCAGCTTAACAAAGGGTGCCATAAAGGCCCCCGACTCACCAGCCGGAGGGCGTGGCACCAGAATGCAAACTCCCAGCCCCCTTTGTTCTTCAGCGCTGAGATCCAGAACTGTTTCAGAGCAGCTCACCTTTCTTCATACCCAGAGCCTGCACTCATTCCTGCACAGCACGCTTATATTTCTGGGTGCATTACAACCAAAACCCACGGAATATGTGGGATTATATGGATAACAAACACAAACAAATTTCACTTCTGAGTGAATAGAAATTCACAGGCAGTGACTTGCATTCAGACTGGTTGTTTAAAGGAGTAGTTCGACATGATTTTGGGAAGTATGCTTATTAATATGCTGAGAGTTAAATAAGAGGTATGTTGCTGGATTTAGCCACCAGTTATTTTAGAACAGCATGGAAACTATGACCACATGGAATACAATCCACAAACCAGCAGCTCTAAAGATGACTTATTAACTAAATTCATCTGTACATTTTAGTAGGTTTTGTTATTGGACAAAACCAGGAAAGCTTCAGCCTTTATGCTAAGCTAAGCTAACCAGCTGCTGGCTGTAGCCCTATATTTAACGTACAGCAAGAATGGTATCAATCTCATCTTACTGTCTCCAAAAAAACAGCACATAAGCATACGTCTCAAATTGTCAGACTACACCTTTAAGTGGAAGCGCAGCCCTCACTCTGTCTGTTATGATAAACTGCCTGCTGCTCTTATCATCTGTGAGCTTCCCGGTGTGAACTTTATTGCTGCCGTTGACCTTTTAATAGCCATTTCACTTTAAAGGGAAAACACTTGACGTTGTTATCTTCCTTTCAAGGAAGTTGCGCCGAGGTGATACTGCTGCTGGCTGTATTTCTAATCACTTTATGTGTTCTGTTCAGGTGGCTCAACACACTCAAAACTTAACACAATGTTGAAGCAACTATTTTTTTTTGCAGTGCTATTGTATTGGACTGCTTTAGATTGCAGCATACCACCCCCCTCCCCTTCCCCGCCTGTATATGTGGCATATTTGCACAAAAGCTCTATTCAAGTCAGAACAGCACAGTTCCAACAGCCAATCAGGATGCCGATCCCCGTCTGCCTGCTCAGGTGTCATTCTCCGCCAATGGCAGCTGCTCTCTCAGTGTGTACATTTTTGTGTGACTCACTCAGATAGACGGCGAGGGCAACGGAGAGTGTGTTTGTCTAAGTAGTACAATGCTCTTAAAATGCGCCTCACCTGATCCCTCCGCGGTGTTATATGAGGTCAACTTGAAGTTACTCCCCAAGCCGACGACACAAAAAGCACAGAGACTGAATTAAACGGTGATGTAAACCCTTGACAGACCCCGGAGCTGCTTCACAGACAGTGACTAATGGGACAACTGGCTATGATGGCAGCCACCCATGGTGACTTGGGCACATGACTCAGAGCTGATGAAACTCATTTTGTTGCAATGTCCTCAACAAAACCGTTGTTAACTCCAAAACCAAGTTACCTTGTTCATAATAAATACACTTAAGGATCAAAACATCAGACTGGCGACGCGTTATCGCCAGGGCGATACACGTAGCTTATTAACAGGTTGGTTATTGACAGACAATCCTTAATGCCTGATGATTCAATCACATGTTTATGATTGGATAAGCAATATTTGGCTACTGGGTTACTGATCCACTTGGATGAGGGACGACTGAAGGGGGATTTATGAGAATAATAATAATAAATGTATCTATTTATTTATGTTTGTTGGATAAGATACAAAGTGGATTCATTTCTCTGTACTGATATAATGTCAACGCTGCGACTTCTTCACATTCTGTTCATTTAAAAAAATGTTTTAACTAAAATTCTTACACATTGCAGCTTTAATGTTAGCGTCATGATCTTAGACATAGTTTTTTTTTATGTAAAAAAAGAAAAGAAAAGAAGGTTGCATCTACATAGGCGGCACCCTCCGGTTCCGAAAAGTGGAATGTGGAAGTATCTTATACTTGCATTCTCTCTTCTGGCCATCAGGGGGCGACTCCCGGGCCTGATTGCACCGACTCAGTCAGCATTAGCTTATGGTCTCAATTTCAATTCTACCTCATCTTCTTCAATACATGATGTCATCAGTAAAGTATGGTGCACTCCAAATATGGTCACTTCCTTTCACTGGTTCTGGCTTCAAAACCGTAGTCCACAAGCCAAGTGACGTCACGACGACTACATCCACCTCTTGCGTACGTACTACTGTAGCAAATCACTCGTTTAGGCTCACGCGCCCCCTAGTGGGCACATCGAAGACATCCGAGATGTGAACGCTCTAAAATGCTCTCGTGGGTCCGCGCGCGGTGACGTACGTCCGCTTCAGGTGTGTGTGTGTGTGTGAGGACTTTCTGCAGAACTTCTTTCTGCTCAAAACGTTGCGAATGCGACGAGCTCGGCGGGGCCGCGACGTTAAGGTGGACTGGCTGTGTTATGGTCGGAAAGAAGGAACCTGGAGCGGGTTTGAGGAGGACTTCTTCACGGGCTCAGACAGGTCAGTAGGCCTTAAAGCTCCACAACACGCTTGAAAGTGTGCAGTTTCTCCTTTTCTTTACTGTTTATGGCTGCTGTTTATATCATGTTGTCCTTGGTGACGTTTTTTATTCGGCTGTGGATTCCGTAACCAGTGGATTTACCAGTGGAGTACATTGTACAAAGTAGAAAAACAAAAAACAAAAACATTGTACAAAGTAGCTAACAGCTCTTTTACACCAACGTCTAACATTGCAGCTGCCTTCACGTGCTAGTCGGAAAACCCAGCTTCCCACTCTTGGAAGTTGTAATAACAAGAATGTCACGTTCAAGTGCTTTCGGGGCTAATTGAAAAGAAAATGGCCGACGTTTTTACTTTTATTTGGAAAATCCATTCTGATAATATAAAAATAAAAAAGTAAATAAATCACTGTGGACAAGCTAACGTCAGCTAGCACCGCGCTAGCAAACTATAGCCTATTTGTTATGGATATGATGATAAATAGCATATCTATATCAAGTTAAATGTACATAGATCGCAGATAAAAAATAATGTTGAAAGCTTCTGGGCATCCCTAACTCTGGAAATGATCTCTGAGGTTTTCCCCACTCGTAATTACGACTTGAGCAGTGTTATTGTGCAATTTCCGAGTCGGCAACGCTAGCTGTTTACCCTGTTTCCAGTGAAGCTAAGCTAAGCTAACTGACTTCTGGCTCTAGCTTTACTTTTAAGGGACAGATATCAGGGCGGTTTTGATCATCTCCTTTGATTCTCTGCCAGAAAACGAGTAACAACATTTGTGCAAAGAAAAATTGACATAGTTAATAATTAAATTTTACTACTTTGTGTCCCTAATTAACAATGATAGTCACATCCTCTGTTGAAGCTGTCAGACAGCTTATATTGAAATGGCATAACATGTTTTCAGCTGCTCTCTTTGCCAAGCAAAGTGTAACCTTTTACTTGACCTGAACCGTCTACGTCTATAGCTTAATGTTTAACATGGAGGCCTCCTATCAGGGGATGTGCGAACAGCGGTTGCCAAAGAGGGGGGGGGGGGGGGAAAACAATGTTAAAGTTACAAAGTAAACTCTCCGTGTTTACTGTTCTCAGACGATTTCCACTTGACCCACAAAGCCACATCATTCCTTGGATACTGAACATATTTCTTAAAAAGTCTAAATTCAGTGGGGAAATTGAATTCAAACCGAGGGTCTCCTGCTGTTTCGCAGTCCAAAACCTTGACTTTCGTGGTTTTGATTATTCCACATCTGACGGCCAAACGCTCGCTGACATCATGTGATTATCAAAGTCACAGGATTGTCCGGAGATTTGAACGCCGCGCGCCCCCTACAACTGTCCTGCCATTGTCCTTGTTGGCCTGCCCTGCACTTGACACAGATGAAGCCTTGATGCGTTGTAAGCATGTGATTTTTCTTTTGTTTTTTTTGACTCGTGTCTTCAGCCTTGAGTCAGGGTTCTGCTTTTCAACTAAGCAGGCACACACTAGCGGAGTAGATTTTTGAAGTGGCTGTATTTTATGGTTTATTATGATGTGCACAGAGTATTCTTCTGTTTGTTTTCCTTTGACAAACTGTATTGCCAGAAGGACATTGTGAGTATGGAATACACAAAACAGATAAATATCCCATCATCCTGATTTATAGAGGAGAATGGAAAGGAATCACTTAACTGTCCTCCATAAAATACAGTGTTGAATCAATAAATACTTCAACGTTGCTCGTGTCAAAAATTCCTCAAGGGGTTCAATGTGTTAAAAATATAACTTTAATGTAATAAGCTGCTGGATAATGTGTCATTCTATCATCATTATGATGATTATGACGGGCTGCTAGTTTGAGCTATTACATCTTCAATTCTTCAGAGCTACTTCATTATTAAGCAGTGTTATTAGAGCATATTCATTTTGAAAACACTTCATCTCTCCGTTATGAGGTCACAATGTGATTTATGTATGAAAGTATTGCACTGATATGCAAACGCTTAATCACTTTACTGGAACCTTCCATTACGTGTTAACTGTGTTATCACTTTCTACGGTGTTCTTATCAACAGGTACATGTTATTGTACTTTTTAAAAATATTTTTTATCACTGATAGGGCTGCAGTTATTGCTGGGTCACTATAGGACAGAGGCAGGCAGTCTGTATGGCTGATCTATTATCTCTGATAATATTGATAATGCTGGGGAACACACTGCAGGGCAGGCTGTTTATGGTATTTTATGGTATTTACACTCATGGAAATAGTTTGAAGCCCCTAAATCTCTTCTGTTTGACACAGCATGCAGTGGTGCAGTGTCCTCCTAGTGGTGGAATCGGGTAAAGCACAGAATGTATTTATTCTGCAAGAGAATAACCAGCAGATGGCGCCCACATAACAGGCTATTTGAAACTGGATCTTCTCCCATTCACTCTTATATGCATTCAATATTCCTCCAACCACACGATCAGGTTTTAGACTGTAAGATCACGTTTACACCTGCTTCAGTCTGGGTTGGAGGTGAGACAATGTAATGGCTTTGAGCATTTTAGCTTCACCGGAGTAGTAAGTCAGGTGGCTTACCTCCTACGTTTACTTCCCACTCATCATTTCCACAATACATGCAGGCATGTGCTGTGGTACTAGATTAAAAAAAACTCTGTGTCCTTCAGATTTCCATCATTTCTAAAGGAAAAATGTCACCTTTTGACAGTCATTTGAATTCTGAGACTCGCAGCCATCTATAACACGAGCTAATTAAACATCAGCATGCCTGCTGCTGTACCATAAATTGGAAGGTCGTGCGGGGACATTCATGGTCCAAAAGTATTTTATTCCTCCAGTGCGAGTCGAAGCTGACATTTTAAATTCTTGAGCCGAGATCTCCCCTCGGCTTATTTGAAAGATTCCAGCTGGGTCCACCGAGGAGACAGACGGAGGTATTTGTCGATAACGGCTCTTCTTGTGGCCGGAGGGGGGTCAGAGACAAGTGACTCTCTCCGTTCCAGCGCTGCCTCCAGAGTGTATATTACCTGCGAATGAATTCACTCGACAAGGACACCCTGTTCTAAAGCCACAGCCGTACGGTCTGCTGTTATTGTTGAAGTCTATTCCTTTACCAAAACGTTGTTTAGTCGATACCAGTTCATGTTCAGTCACAGGAATCCATTTATTTTTAACTTGTGTGCCACACTTTTCATCTTCAAGCTGTGCAGCAACGGTGGTGTTGTTGCAGAAGCAGGTGGATTGGTTTCGACTGAAGCCCCTTTTACATCACCTTTTACACGGATTATCACTCTAACGTCGTTAGTGTAAAAGGTACAGAGGCTGAATGGGGGTGTCGGTCGTCATGGGGATTTAAAAAGCTCACAACGTTGATCTGAAGAAGAACATGGAAAGCCAGTAGTTGCTCACGCGAGGCCACCATTGTGTGCATCAACATGTTTTATATGATGCACAGCAACTTGGCTTGTGCTTGAAGAGTCCTGTAAATGTGCACAACTCTCTGGTTCAGCAAAGCCAGCCTGCTTGTGTAAAAGAAGACACCGTTGCCTTACATTAGGGGTCTTCTTTCTGTGATTACGGTGGGATCTCTGAAGAAAAAACGCCTTTAGTCATTATCGTCTTTTTAAGATAATTGTTTTCCACCGTAGCTCTATTACAGATAGCGGTTTTAGACAGGCCACTTTAAAATCACGAAACAAGCAAAATGCTAATAGGCACCGGCTATCCAATAATTGCAGGCAATTATCACAAAAGTTCTCTTTTCATCTGATTGCAGATAATGAAATCATGAGATCACGAGGTGATGATTTCAGTGAATATGCATATCAAAAACCCCCACTTTGACCGTCAAGTGGCTCTGCTTGACGTCAGCGCGCTTCGAGTAGGAACATATCCCCTCCTCGACATGAGCAGACTGTGATATTGGTCAGCCGAATATCACCCACGAGCATCGGAAATCAATGGAAAGGATTATTTTTCCATCAGCTCTCGCATAAATCCTCACATGACACCTTTTAGAGGAGGTGATTTAACCGTGAGCTTTAACGTTGCGTCGATAAGTCGGTTCAGTCACTCTTGAGTTGGGCGCGACTTTCATCATCGCCTGCGTTGCTCGGGATTCGACCCGGGGAGAATCTCTTTTGGTGGAAGTGAATCCAGCAAGTCAGCCCGTCTTAAGCTCGACGCTCACTTGAGGCACCTGAATGTATGTGGGGAGAAATGTGTCTGTTATCCATCATCCAGTGCAAACGGGAGGAGGAATGAGCTGAGGAATGCCATCAGTACCACAAGGTCCTTGAGAAGAAAGTTTGAGGAAGGGAATGATGCTGCTTTAGTAGAGTAAATAGGTGTGAAATGATTAGCCTGTGGATCAGCTTAGAGGCTATTAACAGGTTTTTGGAAGACTGAATATGAAGTCCTGCAGGATTCTCGGGTTCTGCTAATTAAGGCCGTTCAGTCGGAGGAATAACACTTTGCAGTTTTACGTGAACTACCCTTCCTTTGTTTCAGTTGTTGCCTCGAAACAAGCCTGCTGAAAGTTTCATCACCATTGTTTTTCTGAACCAAGTGTCCTCGCATTCAGCGGTTCTGTGCTTTGTGATTGTGTTGTTGTGGACAAGGTCAGTCCGCTCAGCAGAGATGTGATGAAACTCGCTCCTTGTTACCTGCTGATTTTTTTTTATTCTTTACCCATACGCACAAAAGCCTACGCATAAACAACCACATTCAACTGCAAGATGCATTATTATGACTATCATGTCTCTCCTTGGGTATTCATTGTTTTACCTGTAAAGTCAAGAAAAAAGCATCCTCAAACTCATTGACCTCTACGTTCACATTATATGCTCTTTTTTTAATTACTTTTTGAAATATGAATCATAACTTAAAGTGTATTGTTAGAAGACGGGCAGATATATAATACATGAATAACAGCAGCAATGCTAGAAGGAGAGCTTTGGTGTAACTGATAACATCAAAGATGGCTGCGTTCCAATTCAAATGCACGACACCTGAATGGAAAGCAATTATTCATGTTGTGTATTACTTCTACACTGATAGAAAACATCCTCCTTTTCTTAAGAAATAAGGCAACCTTTTGCACCAAATTATTATGCTAATCAAGAAAGACTACTGTGTATCTCCTTGTTTATTCAGATCAAGCAGAAGCAATATTTTACTATGTTTTGAAGCCATATTTCTGAAAGTGTTTCCAATCACAGAGCACATTCTCCAGTTTCTATTAAAGGTATTCCAACAGACAGTTACTGCACTCAGAGCTCCAGCTGGATGTGGATGCTGATTCTGGGTTAACAGTGTTGCCGTGTGAACCACATCCTCCAATTTGGGGGATGAGTTCTCGCTGCCGGGTCAGTTTGATATCCCGCATATATCCTTCAAACAAATTCTAACCTTTCTGTGTGCTTCTCTGAAATTGCTTTCTGTTTTGTTTTTTTTGCTAATATTTATTGTGAACTCCATGGTTGTCGTAGCAGCAGGGGGCGGGGCTTAGTGAAGGTTGTGTGTGCAGCTACAGCATCTTCACCTTCTTCTTGTGTCGCAGTGGTTACAGTGGGATATTTTACACTGTTATCATAGTTCATAGGGTTTGGTGACTTCATAACCCCCACCGGAGCAGAGGTCTAAATCAGTTATACTACATTCATGCCACCACAAATGTTATCTCCCATGAAAGTACTGATGAGAGAGGTTTTTTATGTTTTAATATAACTCACTGGCATAAAAATGGCAATTTCTCTCTGTATTTATAAAAAGGAAATGAAACATGGTTTTTAATGTGTTTGTTTTTAAGCTCTAATCATCACGTTGTTCTGAAAATAACCTTTACGTATTGCACACCATTTGATTTGATCAGTCAAAGTTTACCAACACCTCTGCTGCTGTCAGCCGATAGAGACTCAGAGATACAGGAATAGTGAAGGTGTTTGCTCCCACACCTTCACAAGGTGCAAGAAAACTAACAGGGGAGTAAAGGGAGAGTCTATGCAGGCCTTCACCACCGAGGGGGAGACCAGGTCAAAGTCAAAGCCGGTTAGAAAATGAATGTCAATACTTCCTCATCCACACGCAATAGGCATCATAGATTTTTGTATATTTGTCTGAAACACTCAAAAACAGGCTACGATGTCGGAGTTCACGCGAAAAGGACACCTTCCATCTCACCACTTGCACTCGCACGATTGGGCGTTTGACATGCAAGACATCACACCCATCGGAAGAAACACCTCAGCGCATCACCTCGGCAAATAAGAGCCTTCATTCCCATATGTTGCCCTCTGCGTCGCGCGTCGCCCTCAACCTCGCGAAAACAAGACGTGTATAAATAAGACCTGAGAAATGAGGCTTGACGTGTTATGGAGGTCCCCGCTGGATAGGAGGCGTGGTCCCGTTTCCCCCCCTCGGTGAGCCTGCCCACACCCAAACGCTGGCAGGTGCAGAGCCGTCCCACTTTTGATCTCTCCTGCAGAGTGCCTCGCTATGATTATCTCCAAGCCCGCTGCCTTTGATTCATTCGCTGCCGCGCCGTGGAATCCATCTATTTCAGTCCATCTATGGCTTGGCTTTTTCTTCTGTTTTCAGATGATTGTGGTGGAGAGCAGAAAGGCACAGCGTGCCGGTATCACACCTACACTCTTTCATGCCGTGGAGTGTAGTGTGGGAAGTAAAAATAAGGATTTGTGTATGTGTTCGCGACCAGTGTGTCTGAGTGGGTGACTGTAAGAACAAAAAAAAAACATCCAATTGTAGGAAGCCTCCGCTTCACTACGCGATACGATTGGCTCCATCAAAAAATGTTGAATTTAGAGGAGTGGCACTGTTGTATGCTAACTGTTCTGTATATGGATTTGATATTCATCCAACAACAATAATACAAATATAAGGAATTTACCAATTTTTTCTCTCTGTGTGTGTGTGTGTGTGTGTGTGTGTGTGTGTGTGTGTGTGTGTGTGTGTGTGTGCGTGTGCGCGTCCATTTCTATCCTCTCCCGAATACACACAAAAACCTACAAATAAATCCCTCGTCGCGGAGCAATTTAAAAACACATCCTGCCGAGTTGAGTCGCAAATTTAAAGCTTTATTGTATTTCCCGCTGTGATAATGTGTTCTTACAACAACAACACCCAAAATAGTAGATTTGCGTTTACTGAGAAAAGCTTTTTGTGAGAATAAAATAAGCAGGGATATTATAACCAGTACTCCATCATAAATGTGAGTCTGTTGTATCGTTATTATTTCTAGTTTCTGGTAGAGATCAATAATTTCCCTGCAGTTAATCACATCAAACTGCATGATTAGAGCTGGCACAGACATTTGGCTTTGCTCTGGAGCAAATCTCTTTTCTGCATCATGTTGCCAAGGACATATTTCTATAAATTTGGCACCAATTTTTAACAGATTTGATTTTTTTTGTGTGTCTGGGTGTCAGAAATGAAGGACTTTTTGTGTGTGAACAGAAGCAGAAAATACTCACTATGAATCCTTTCAGTATTCATCTTAGCATTGAAGACATTTTGCCACGTTCAGGGTCTGTGATTGCTTTTTGTTTTTGTTTTTTTTTAAAGCAATTTCCAATTTGATATGGCAAGACAATGCCAGATGTTACCCAGAGTACCGTGATAGTATTTCAGATTGTGTCATCAAATATTTAGCTGTTTATTACATTAAATATTAAATAAAATGAAAGAGGGAAGAAATCAGAACTCGGTTTGTTTGGCCTTTTGACTCTTTTCTGATTCATATCCTCCATCAGACGGATGCAAAACAGGTTCTATCTTCACTCCTCCGCTCTTATTTAAACATATCACGTTACCAACATATGCAACATTTGGGTGTTTCTCAACTTTTTGTAACTTATGGTCCACAAAAAAAATCAGAAGCTTCCTCTTGCCTTGCCCCTCATCTCCTCAAGTAGAATTTAAGGGATTGGAAGATCCTCCGTGATGGCGGAGGGTCCGATTTCCTGGGCAGGGGAGAGGATGAGGGACCCATAGTCATATCACATATTGATAGCTCCTCCTTTATATTAAATTAATTGACTTGTACAGCATATGTTCTTCTTCCTTTGAAAGCAGGAAGACATATCGTTGAATCCTTCAAATCCTCTAGCTCAAAAAATATCATGGCACCGTTGTAGATTTACCTTGACTCTTATCTCATTTTGCGTGCCGCACATTCAAATATCTTCTCAGGATGGAGACCCGACAGCGGTGTGTAAAAAAGGAATTACAACGGATGAGATCGAGCTCCGGATCTCAGCGGAATTTATTGGCGGGAAAATTGAGCAATCGGATGCGAATTAAGACCCGGCTGGCAACAGAGGAGTCGGCAATGTGGGAGTCATTATCGGCAAATGGAGTGAGACAGAAAAAAACCCATTCAGCAAACGGTGTGAGGTGCCCGTTCACCTGGTTTAACCTGGTTTCACCTCATCTGAGACCTGTGGGCACACATCTATCCCAACTCCTATCTATCGATCTCATTAGAAACGGCATCAATTCTTCAAAAGGTGGATTTTCTTGACCTTGCATCACCTGTTCTCTGCATTTTTAACATCCAGCGGTGCTCAGCAGGGGATCAAATTTGTCTTGCCACCTTTTAAAAGAAATGAATCAATACTGATAAATAATGATGAGCCCTACAATGCACACGGATGACCGTGACTGTTAAAGCTGCTGACTCTGGAAATGCATGAACACACATACGTTCCTCTAAATTACTCAATTAAGCGACGCAGCTGGTGGCGTTTTAGTCTTGCAGCACAAAGCGTTGAACTGATTTGAACTCTTGTCGGGGAGTAGCATCGGCAGATGAGCGAAGCCTGAGAAATCCAGACATTTGCAATGATACTTTGAGCAGCAATCGGCCCGGCGAGATGGATTCTTTCCCGGTGGAAGGTGTCTCTGCGTGATAGCATGCTGGGGGGATGGAGTGTTTGAGGATGCTTCTTTTTATGTTGCTGTCATGGGGACTGCTGCATTATCAACACACACATGAAGTATGGACGTCTCTGGGAATTCATTTCAAATACGCTTACAAGCTTATTAAGGGAGAAAAGAAGAAGAAAAAAAACACATGCAGGATGTGGTTCTATTTTTTTTCAACACTGTCAATCAAATAGGAATGTGAAAACGCACAGAAGGGAGACAGGATCTGTGTGATCATTAATGCTAATTAGGCTTGTGATGTCATCATCCTAATATAGCTTATTTGTATCCATTAAGTGTATATGAGGGTTCAGTTGGGTTAGTCTCACGTTCACAAATACATGCATGCCAGGAGGTTTCTATCTCTGGACTCCCCTCCCCCCCCCATGTCGCTCGAGCTGGTTTCACACACGCCGTTATCGATGCACACGAATCACGTAGACGGATGATGATCGGCCCGCTTTGAAGATCACCATGTGCTCGTCCACGCTTTGTGGCCCCGTTGCATATATTTCCTGTGAATCACAGGGCTGTGATGAAGGTTTGATTGACCTCAGTCTGGCAGCTCCTTCCTGTCTTGATGATGACAAATGAGGCACGGAGAAACACACACACACAACCCTGTTTCCATCCCCACATTACATTGAGTCACATTAATTTCCTGAAGACGTAACCTAACAATAACCGTCTCATGTCTAATCCCAACCCTTATCCTAACCGTGCCTTAACCTTAAACCAAGTCTTCATCCTTAAAATGTCATGATTTTGTCCCCAAAGCGAAGGCGAGTCCCCCACAGCGCGACTGTGTGTAAACAGGTTTGTGTCCCTGCGACATGAGTAATGCACGCCCACACACACAAACGGCGAACACAGGGAACCAGGTCGTTACTCTGCAAAACCACAATTTCAAAAGAGTAAATGTGAAAGGAATGGATTTAACAGCGCACTAATGGAGGCTACAATTCTTGGCACACCCATTTACCTCTTAGCATTTCATAAAAGCCTGGATGCTATCAGAGTGTAGGCTAACTGTTAGCGCCTCTGTCGGGCTCCTTTATTGGATTTGGGGAAGTTTATAGTTTATATAGCAAACATCTAAAAAAAAAAGCTTTTTGTCTTGTAACCCCAAAGTGAAAATATGAGTGTTTTAAACCAAATCATGAAGCTAATGCTAGCTTAACTGGTTAAGCTACAGCTACAGCTGAATAGAACCTGTTAAATTCACAGCCACTGGCTCAGAATGGGATGCCTGCTTTTGTTTACCTCTGTGATTTGAGGATCCATTGTTTTTTTTCCCCCTCTTTTCTAAATCTGCCACCGCTATCATTGTAGATTGCATATGTGCTCTGCAAAAATGTACAGCTTAACAGCCATAGCAACAGTTACCATGGGAGAGAGAGAAGCTGCTGCCAACGATTCATTAATGTACAGTAATAGAGTAGCAGAGTAAGTCACTGCAGGAACACAGCTGGTGTTAGTGAAACATTTGATATCTCTTTACGTCCTCCTTTATCATCACACCTGCCAACTTGCTCTGGGACCCGCTCATTGAGATCTGCCTGATGGAATAATCAATAATGGAATAGACACTGCAGGCTTTATTTAGAAAGTGCTCAAACAATATACTCATTTGTGAGTACAAAGAGATCTATAGATGGTGATTGACCAGATGATACTCTTGGATATTCCTTAGGAAGTCATTCTCCGTTGTGTTATTTTGGTTTTCGAGTTATTCAAATTCAAGGCCCTCTGGGTGTAAAATCCTCAAACCTTTTTAGTGGGAAACTTCTCCCTTTTAGAATACATACAGCACAACATTGCATTAATGTGACGTTTCCAGCAGAGAATTTGCAATTCATTTTTGTTCAATACTACAAAATCATGGAGAACGAGTTGAGCATTCCCGGGCTGATGGGGAGAACATGTTGCTAAGTGCTGCAGCCCAAGAGGACATTTTAAGAGAGAAGTGGGCTGTGGAGTGGAGTTGGCGTAGACCAACTGTTTCTATTAAAAAAACAAAAAACAACCTAAGGCAGGGGTAGACAATGGTGCTAAAATCAAACTGCCTTGTAGTTTGCCAGCAGTCTATTTCCAATCAGCTGCTCTGTATTATCTGTATCTGAATCAGTGGTTATCATAGATAATCAATAAACACGATGCACACAAGTAAAGCCCCTCATAACGTAATAATCCTGGGGTTTACATATTTTATTGATCATCTACTTATCTGTCATTCATCTGAGACTTAACATTTTATTTATGTGCTTCTTACCAGACGGCGGTGATGTGCTAATTTCAAGTTTCCTCATGTAGCTGAAAAAGTGGAAACTAACAGGCAATCAGCCGGCTAATAAAGGTTACCACGGCGGGCATTTCAGCAATGCACAATTTGTCTTAGACCCTAATGAAAATGCTACATTGGCCCACAGAAATGTTTTTTTTTAATTTAAATCTGTGAATACCATCAAATGAAGTTGAGATAAAACTTTCTTTCATCTAATTGGAAAAATAAACGCAACAGCAGAATGAATACGGCTTCATATTTATCTCAAACAAGGATTTACTGATGTTATTACAGCTTGCATAATAGAAAAGGCACCGGTTGAACCTGTACGGATGTATTCCTTCCACAGAATACCATGGCAACAAGCAGGACTTTTTTTGTTTGTTTGTTTGTTTGTTTTCCAACAATGTTCATCTTGGAAAACCACCAAAAAAAGTCATATTTTCACCGTCTGAAAATGACTTAATTGGGTGTTCAGGGCCATGTAGTTGGTTTAATGCCTGCCAACGTACAACAAGCGCCTCCTGAATATGAATGCACTGCAACAATGAAATGCAAAGCAAAGCCAGTTTGTATCCTCTGGGACTTGTTGTTGTGGCGCTGACATATGAGCTGTAATGCTGGCTTCTTGTTTCCGTTGCAGACGTTGGGTCAACGTGGTTTTCTTAGACGGCTATAAATCCTTGTTAGACAACACAACCCAGGAGATTTTTCTCCTGTAAACCCGTCGCTCTGATCATCAGACGGGGTAATCAAACACATTTTGTACCCCCCCCACCTCCCCGTGCAATAGATCTCATTCATATTGAAATGTTTCTTCAAGGGAATTCAAACTGAAAGCACTCGCACAATGTGAGCGGTGAAATAAAAAGGCGTCGACATCAAAGTAGTGCAAACATCTTGTGGGGCTGATTGAGGTGGAGGGCATCGGCGTTGAATAAATCCGCAGAAAAGATGACAATGCATAAAGCTTTTACCAAAGTACCACCCGGTTCTGCCAAGCATGACATCACCCCTCTCCTTCAAGCCGACCCCTCGGGCTGGACTCGCTTGCCAAGAGAAGTGACTTCACTCGGGCATAACGTTACGGTTTTCTGCAGTTGTGAATAGGGCTTTTTCTGAATGGATACAGGTGGTAAGTCAGTACTCATAGACGTCCTATATAACCTGTGTGACAGACATTTACGGAGCTGTCTTCTTGGTGCCATAGCAACAGAGGCTGTGTCGGCTCATCCTTACAGGGCCGAGGGAACGGGGGAATCACCCGTCTCTCCGCTCCGACTCCCTGGCAATGGAAAGACTGAGCGCTGTAACCTCCTTTCTGTGCTTCTGCAAGAAACTATTCCAACTGTGTTTGTACGCACACATGCCTCGTGTCCTAACTCCCCGATGAACACATGGGGAGACTTCCCACGGTGGGCCATTTACCCACGAGCAATCACCCCCCTCCCCACCCCTGAATTAGCCTGCTCGTGATTTCCTGCAATCTGGAAATTACAGCGCCACCTGCCCGATCTCACCGGGAGCCAGCCCTCCTCGTAGCAGCGTTCATCTGTCTGCGTTTTCCAGAAAACTCAAAGGTCTCTCTGTTCTCTCCCTCTCTGTATGTCAGCATTGGTTTAACCAAGCCCACTGGGGTGGAAAATTGAAAGGCAGACAGGCAGACAACGCAAACATCTTTTCTCTCATATTCCTTTGTTGTGAGGAGGCGTGGACAGGACCTTTTTTTGAAGCAAATTGTGCCGACACATACTGTGGCATGTTAGAGGATGCTACTTAGAAAGGCTCTGCAGCCTGATGGAGGCACTCCAGATCGCTTCCATTTATGACATCATAGTGGGACTGTGGCAGAGCGGCACGCAGCAGAAGCCGTTTGAGATTCTTCCCACCTACATGGTATTAACTATTCATGGCCTGGCTGAGTGAGTTATTACAGTGAATGACAGCACAGGGGTCAGAATGGAGAGGAAGTGGAGGGGGAAAAAAAATAGCAGAACATAAGCAACGGATCAGTGTTCACAGCAACCGGATGACATGACGAACTCCGAGAAAAGACTGATAACTCTCGGAATTTTGATAACTGCTTCCCTCGGGTTGCAAATCCTTTTTTTTTGCCTTTTGAAGCTCAAGTTTAATAGCTGAATTTGTTTTGTTAGTTGTGCTTTCATGTTAAAATAATCACGGGCTCATGGAAAAATAAAAAGTGCTTGTTTCATCTAAATTTGATTGATGTCGGCAGCAGTCGACATGATGGGAATATTTGAACGACTTGCATGCTGTGTTACCGTGAAATGTTGTACATTCATGATTCCCTGAATAATTAATAATTCATTAAACTCTGGACAAAGTTTTGATTTTGAAAATGGATTGATTTGAAATTCAAATTATTTAAAAAAATGTTGTGCATTTGGCTAATTTGTGTCATTGCATTGACCTTCAAGCAACGACCAAATACTGAACCTACAAAGCTAATATTTCCATCAGCCTAAACTGTGCTAATTAGCAAATGTTAGCATGCTAACACACCATACTAACATGGTTAGCATTGTCATTTTGAGCATGTATTTATTTTCACTTTTGTATTTTAACAAGATATTTATTTTGTGACCTTGTGAGGCTGGTGTCAAATAAATAATTGTGTCTATGAATGCAATGCTGCGAGTACAGTTTTGGATACATACCGATATTTAGAGGCAAATAAAACCAGAGAAAAACATTCCTCCAATAGATTTCTGTTTTTCAGTGTCAAGCTTCTGCTTTAACCCAACACTTTCAGCAGAGCTCATGAATTAAAATATGAAGTAAGAAAAAAAAACCCTCCACTAAGCACTGTCCATACCAGTTCTGTCCTGAGGCAAAGAAAGGTTTATCATCTTGTATCTCCTCTGGAGTATTTAAAATTTTGAATTCTCCTACAATCACCTCTGTTTTGCCCCGAGAACCTGAATTCAAAGCGAACACGGAGCCGAGCAGAGAGAGTAAGAAAGCGAGAGTCGATGATGCGCTCATTCGGATCACATATGCATATATGCTCACCAGGATCCTCTTCTCCACAGTCCAGCTGTGCATTTTCTATTCAGATAAAAACCGGGCGGTCGCAGAATAACAAGTGGAACAACAACAGAGTCACACGGGTAGAGACTGAGCCCACTTTGTTGTGGAGATAAGAGAGGCGAGGCAATGTGGGGACATCTGGTCCTGTCTGGTCCTTCATGCACTCTCCCAACCATGCAGGGACGCAACTACCTAAATAAGTGTGCCGGACATCATCATGTATGGGCTTTAATAAAGGTTTACAGTATATAAGCCACTGTAGGCCTACCGTAATTACCATAATAAACAAATATACAAATGGTTCATTATTAAAAAACGAGATGCATGTCTGTTTCCCACGTATTTAATTCGTTGTAACATTTTAGTGTGGAGTGATCAAGCCTGTCTTGGGATGATACCTGGCCAAAATAATTGCACTTCACTACGTATCCTGATAATCATCACAATATGAAATTCTTTATATTTTGTTAAGAAGCAAATATTTTATTGTCCAAGATGATATCTTTTTTTAATGAGCGTCCTTTTTAGTGAAAAATAATCTTAATTAAGGTGATATAAATGATAAGATCTGACTGCATAAAACAGGAATAAATGCATCGAAAAAAAGAATTTTAGTATCCTGTATTTTCAAGTTTTCACTTGTCTACCATGTAAATTCACCACGACTTATTGTGTGTGTTCAAATCAAATCCCGTATCCCATCTCGAGTCACGAGGCTGCTCGTTGCAAAGCTCAGTGGCTAAAGCGCAGGTTTGCCTTTCCCGAGCCATCTGGTTCTGATCCTAAATCCGGTTGGCCGAGCCGCGTTCTCATGCATCCTGTCTTCCCTGAAAACATGGAGGTTTGTGCTGCTTTGAACCGGAGCCGGATCACTCCTGGCTCTGAACCGTGCGTGCTGGCAGCGGCATCGCAGGGAAATAGGCCACACCAGTGCCTATTTAGAAAATGACCTCAGGTTACCGGCCAGTGATGATCATGAAAATGAATTATCATCATCATTATAATAGAATATTATTCTGCCTGCTCATTCTTTCTCCCCCCCCCCCTTTTTTCTCAGTCTACGTAGGCGGTAAGCCTCGTGGCTCAACACCAGCACTTCTTACTTTCATGAGCTTCCTTGTCAAAGTGTCAAGCTTGGCGTCCGCTGTGTATCACAAATCAAGGGCTTGTTTATTGACAATTTTATCATCCCAAGGCTTCTGTGGAAAAAAACATGCACACATTGGGAAAAAAAAAAACAAAACATGACAGGATTACACATGAAAGCTCCCTCTGAAGGAGATAAATGTCCTTAATTTTCTTTCTTTTTTTGACAAAAACAAAAGGAAACAAACACATTACTGCATTAACACTTTGCATTTCCTGAGCTTGGGTCACCACATAGTATAAGACCAAAGAGGGGCAAAGGGGTGATGAATGAACCATCCTCAGGCGATCTGGAGAGAAGTGAGAAGTCATTTGAATAAGTGAATTCAACACCACTGGCTCAACCAGAAACGTCATGTGATTAATACATGAAAGGAGTGCTAAGAGAGATCAGATTCACCATTTCTGTTTCTGTCTATATTCCATGCAGTTCATTATTTATCACAGTTTTCGCTTAAAACCCCCATTGCAATTAGTGGGCTTATTTTCTTTACACATATATTTATGTTTCCTCGTCATTATATATTACTCAACTTGATCATGTAGTAGATTAAATAATATTTTTCTTTTTTCCCCCCAGTTGATTCTATATATATATATATTTAACCCTTCATGAGTTAAAACACCCATTTTCTGCTTTGAAACAATGTATTTTTATACAATACAACATTTTTTTTTGCCGTGCTAACGTATTGGCTCTAGGGACGGCAGTGTCACGTTGTTCAGTCTACCACGCTGATCCAAAGTGAAATATGTCAAAAACCATTTGATAGATTGGCATGAAATTTGCTGTGAATCTGACGTTTTCCCTTCAGCAGCGTTTTGTGTTTCTCTAGAAACGTCTCAAAAGGATGGAATTGGCACAAACATTCCCGTCCCCCCCTCAGGATGACGTGTAATAGCTTTGGTGAGCCCCTGACCTTTCAGCTAGTGCCGCCATAAAGTCAAAGTTTGAATTTGTTTTTAAGAGCAAATACCATCATCGGCTGCACTTTGTTTTTGGAACTAGCAAATACCAACACTTGAACACACTGAACATTAAAACCTGCTTTAAATCAGCGTGTAAACGCTGTCATTCTGCTCAAAAATAGGAGAATTCTCTTGAAACGTACTTAACATGTAACCCTTCGATTTATCTGAAGAATTAAAAATGCACAGACATTTGGAGATACGTGGTTTTCACCGAACAGATGCACTAGTTTGTCAGACTTTGGCTTTGCTTGCTTACATATAGGACAACTACTTGCCGAGGATCATTTTCTCATGCTTGATTCCTCACATTACAGAACATTACACACCAAAATAAAGTCTACAAACAGGGGGTAGTCATATAAAAACATCACTAGTACAACTGAAGCATACGTTTAGTGTGCTGAGCCCATCGGGAATATCTGTAGTGGTTAACATTACTTTCTCTTCCTCCCGTAATCCAACTGTCACATATCGTCATCCTTAAAAACATGCAACGTCTCAGCACTTTAGCTTCTTTATACAATAAAAATGTACTTTTTCTTTTTCCGATTGAATTTCTTTTGACCTCCCAGGCTACATAATCTTTTTTTGCTGCAATAACGTTCTCGTAGTGATGTAAGAGTTTCACAGCAGTCCGTCGCCCGTGTCTCATGGTTACTTTATTTATCCGGAGTGAGATGTGATAATCCATGGCTGCAGCTCCTCGACAATGAATCTATTCAGAGATGAGATGGAAATAATAACTTGTTCTGCTGCTTTATAAAAAGCTCGGGAGTGTGTAGGTGTATGTGCAAAGAGAACTTATACGTAGATATCCAGCATCAGAGCAGATTGTACACTTATCAAGAAGAATACATGAATAAATTACACGTGACGCCAGAGTTTACCTCTATATATCTATAAGGGGGAGCTTTCTTTACCAGAGGGATTTCAGGTCATTTAATCCTTTTTTTAAAATGATTTATTTGAAATGTCATCTAAGAAAAATGAGTATTTTGTTGTGTAGTTCAGAAATAATACACAGTTTGTACTTTAGTTTGTTATTCATGAGGTTCTATTGTGCAGTTATAAAAAAACAACAAAAAAAAAACTTGAATACTCCTTCCAGCAGCGTCACATGATGAAACTGTTTACATGGGAGTTAACATGGCTTCCCCCCCTACTAAGCCTGAAGGAAACCAACATGTAGACAGCACCTAAACACCAAGACCGTCTTTCAGACACAGTGTCTGGTTGTCCGTCTGGGGGATGATGTTTGTTGTCCCCGTCTGGAGGAGTGACACTGTGGAGTGCATGCTGGTGCGTCTGCCCGGAAGCGTGCCCGAGTGGCTCAGCGCTGCCGGGAGAAGAGGTTCCTCAGGGCGTTGTTGTAGTTCTTATTGAAGGCGGTGTAGATGAGCGGGTTGAAGAAGGAGTTGGAGTAGCCCAGCCACAGGAAGATGCTCTTCCAGATGGGCGGGATGTCGCAGGAGCACAGCGGGACGATGAGCTCGGTGATGAAGAAGGGGATCCAGCAAAGAACGAACACGCCGATCAAGATGCCCACCATCAGCGCCGCCTTCTTCTCCTTCTGCTCGCGCCACGTGTCCCCGTCCGTCTGGAAGGTCACGGTGGCGTGGCGCACCGTGAACACCATCTGCGGCTGATGAGTCTCGTCCTTTACCTGGGAGGGAGCCGACCAGAGGGGAAATCAGTCGCGCCATTGATTAATTGATCGATCAGACACATCTGGTTAGCGCTGGCTTTTACACACCCGCTGTGGTTGTTTTCGTGCCACTAGAATCTATCGTTTCGAACAGTTTTTATACTTTCACACAGAACAAAATATTAGATTCTTTTGAGCTTTTGCACTGTGAATAAAGGCATCAACCAATCTCAATGGATATATTCAAAACACTGTACAACATGGAGAACTCATAGACTGAACCAGGGCAGTTCTGAAGCATTTTGGCTGTCGCCCTCTTGGAATTTTTGCAGGAAGTGACCATATTTGGACTGTTGAGGAGCGACGGGTGGATCTGACGAACACAAGTGGTATAGTTTAGGCTATACACCCGTTTACCTCAGATACAGATTCTGTATAGTTGGTTCTCTGCCTGCGGGAATCTATCTTATGCTTTTATTGGAATAAATGCTGCAACTGTCCCAAATCTGCATCACCGCGAGTATAAATAGGTTTGCTGCAAAATAGTTGTTTATTCGTCGCGCCCTCGGTTTGTAAAGTGTTCTTTTTTTGTGTTTTTTTTTAAATAGAAAAGCAATATCTTTAACAATGTAAGCCAGTTTGGCTTCTCAACAAAAGATGGATTAGAGGCTGAAAAGAAGTGTGAATCAACAGGTGGATCAACAAGCCAAAGCTTATTTTTTCATTACTACGCACGCACACACACACACACACACACACACACACACTCTAATCTGCATTTTCCAGCGTTACACAAACATACTGCACAGCTGGGGGAAAGTCAACATTAATCTGCTGACTTCCTCCTCTTATTTGGTGCCGAGCACAGCTCAAGGCTGACTTGACTTTTTGTTTATCAGGTGAAGTCGCCCGGGTCGTTCAGCAGCTCCGACAGCTTTTTATAAAGACGATCTTTTTTTTCTAAACGTGTCGGAAGTGAAGCGCGTAGACCGACTGTTCTGGTCTACATGGAAACGACACGGAGTAAATGTTGTTGAATCAATAACTCTATCGCTGATAAGAAAGATGAAGCAAGTCCATTCACAGCTGAGGTGGGAGGTTAAAAGGATGGGGGGGTCACATCCAGTGGGTGGTAACATTAGATTGTGCAGTAGCTTGAACGGGTACTTGACTGAAGATCCCTCTTTACACAGTGGATCAGTGATGAGGCTATGATTTGCATAGGACTCACAGAAACCATTAAATCTCGTTTCTGTCATTGAATTTGAGACTACTGCATCTCCTAGTGTTGACAAACCGAAATATGAAATCAAACAGAGGAGATGGTCAGCTTAGTCTAGCATACAAAATAGGAAGCCGACTCCGTCCAAAGCCTCTAATTAGAAACGTGACATTTAATTCAATGTGTTTTTTGTTGTTGTTTTGTGCTGCAGTGTCGAGATATTTGTGTATCTAGGCCAAGATTCTGTGCACCTCAATAAACTCTATTTCTGGTGGCATGTGAATGCATGTCTTAATGCCTTTTAAGTGGGTGTTGTTGATGGATGAGTGCAGGTTTATAATCTTGGATGTGGATGCCGTCGCTCGCATCACGACTGCGTGCAGGCACACAGGGCTCGACTCTGAAAGATGAGAATAAAACTTTTTTTATGGGTAATGATGGGTACAATAGAGCTATAAGCTGCAGGTGTATCCGCGTAAAGCAAAATGACTTATAAATCGTCTGATTTAGTTGCTACGGCTACAAGAGTGATTGCCTGTGTAATGAAACTTGACACAAAGTTGGTCCACCAAAGCAATAAAAGAGAGGCTGATTTATTCCACAATTGGCTCTCCTTGACCCCCCCAAGCTGCTAATTTCATCCGATAACGGTAATACTTTCGTAACTGAGGGGTTTCTTGAGGATTCGAGTGATCTCAAAGTAAATGCACGGCATAAATTAAAAGGAAAAACATTGTGTCCTTTTCTGCGAAACCCGTCTCCTTCCTGTGCAAATATGTTCTCAGAATGTTCCAATGCTGAGTAATTTTCAAGCCTTTCAGGTGAAAGTAAAGAGGCGTCTGCTCCAAGATGTCTAAAAGTGGCCTAATCTCGATCACCGAGGTGTTTTGGAGGCTTTTCAAATTGCATTTCCCACAATAAGGTCAGGTGAAAAGTGGGTGCCGGGGGAAAATTTGCCTGATTAAATGTCTACTAATGCTCGCGGAATAGATCCAGACCTTTTGTGTCGTCTGCTGATTAGAGAAAACGCCAAAGCCAGGAAGGCGCTGTGGCCCATTTAGAAAAAGTGCTAAAGGTGGTATTTATAGCCTTCTACCTTCTGCCTATGTGCATTAGCAAGCTGCTGGTGATGAGCAGGATTGCTGCAATTATTTGTCTCCGTGCTCATTCATCAGATTCTTATGTTTCCCTGATTGCCGTTGAATAGCTCATCAGACACAATGATATGTACAGCAACTCTTATTCTGTGGGGCATCGGTGGAAGAAAGGCACGGAGAAATATTCATCATAGATATGGTGTCAGATACACTGCTGGGCAACAGGCAGCATGTGTCCTGGGAATATATGGTTTATTAAAATCTCAACAAGAGCGGTACACAAAGTCCTGTCAATCACGTTGCTTATTAAAGCTCTGTGATTGGCTCCGAGCAGTGTCGGCGCTTTTTCTCCAGAAATGTGATATACAAGTAGGGTTGGGACGACGTGGGATTTTATCACGCTTCAGGATAAAAAAAGCTCACAATAAAGTTATGGTGGTGCGTTTTCATTATTGGTATCATTAATATCGCCTCTGTGCTTCTTTTCAGGATAAAATACATCATTGCCAATTTAATCCTGTGCCAATTTACCTTCACTGTCGCATATCAAGTCTGATACGGGTTTACCGACTCCGAAAGGTAGCATTACAGACAGTCCTTGTGGTCTATTACGCTCACTCTGCACACAACCAGAGCCCTGATATTGGGTTTCAATTCACGCCGGCGCTCGCTTTCATAGCCTCTGCATTCCCAGTTCTCCCCCGAATGATGGATGCCCGCTCCCCTCTCTCCATGTCTCTGCACGTCTGATGAGGGCTTTATCGGACCACTCGGGACCACATTATTATTCGGGCGAATGTGAGCGCGGTTCTGATCTTTCGTCCCACGGTGCCAGTCCTTGCGCGGCTTACACCCCGTAGAAGTCATCACTGCTGCTCTGTATCACACCGATGCTAATAGAGGCTTAGTCCGTTTGAACACTACGAGCAGACGTGGCATGCACAATGCCCTCCTGTCTGGAAAAAGCCTCTCGAGGTCCCGCTTGTGTATTGTGGACGAGATGTGTTATTCGCTTGCTGTCTGGTTGGGAATGCCAAATCTTGCATGGATTTTAAAGTACCATGAAGTGACTTCCTTTATGCCTGTCACTGCTGTCGTTCTGGCAGGGATGCAGGTTGTAGCGGCTCTTTGAGCTGCTTCTTTTCCTACTTCCATTCCCACCACCCAGTAGCGTTTACCCCGTTCTCTGCATTTTGACATGCCTTGTCATTATTTCCCGTCTCCTTGACTGTGGAGTTACAACCGCCGAGTGTGTTCCTGAATCTTAACTGTAGCGTGTCCTATATTTGTTCATTTATTCCGTCCATCTTTCCGTACTTACTGCTCGTAGGTAAATGTAGTTTTCTGCACCCCCTTATTATGAGTAATTGCTTGCTTCTCCTTCCCGCATCAGCACCTTGACCCAAGTGGACTTGGACCTCCCCATCTCTTCTCTCTATGGCTGGCTTTCTCCCTCTCTCCAGTGTGCCACTTCCTACTGTCTTACCTACTGTGCTACTTCTTGTGCTTTTCATAAATTATATGTATGGCAGTTTCTAATGTTCTCACAGTTATGACTCATTGTAAATAAGTGCCTTGCCGCCCTTTTTCTGCCCCCAAACATTGCAATCCTGTACAATTGCTCAGATTTTGCAGTTTATTATACCTATACATACTTGTCTACCAAGTGCTGTCAATCAACCTTGCTGACTCACACACTGCTTGTTCTAGCTCTCTGGTTTCGAGGAGTACATGTATATCACGGTTATAATAAATCAGGGGGAGGGAAAAGGAAAATGAATGATCACCTCAGCCATTGGTGTTATTGTGTTGGTCTTGCGGGAGCCAATCCGAAACTTGGCGGCCTTGTAGATCTTCCAATAAACAAACAGCACCACGCAAAGCGGCAGGTAAAACGCCCCGAAGGTGGAGAAGATGGTGTAGGACGGCTCCTGGCTCACCTGGCACTTCATCCCCTCCGTGTAGGTCTCCCCCCAGCCGAACAGCGGCGACAGGGAGATGATGGAGGACAGCAGCCACGTGAGCGCGATCATCACGTTGGAGATCTTCTTGCGCGTCTTGAGCGTGTACTGCAGGTGCCGGGTGATCGACCAGTAGCGGTCCAGCGCGATGGCCGTCACGTTCCAGATGCTGGCCGTGCAGCAGAGCACGTCGAAGGAGATCCACACCTGGCAGAGGACGCGGCCCAGCTTCCACAGCCGGCCGTTCAGCTCGTGGACGAGGCTGAGCGGCATGACCAGCGCCGCCACCATCACGTCGGAAATGGCCATGGAGGCCACGAGGTTGTGGGGCACCCGGTGGAACGTCCTCACCCTCAGGATGGTGACCAGCACCAGCAGGTTCCACACGAAGGTGGCCACCACCAGCATGGCCAGCAACGTCAGGGTGAGCACGCTGAAAACGGAGAAGGGCCGGTAGATGTTTCCTCCGAAGTCGTGGCCGTCCAAAGCTCCGCTGAAGTTGGCCGTCAGCGCGCTGGTGTTGGGATACGTCATGGTTGCTGCTCAGGGCCCGGCAGCCAGGGGCCAAGATGACTCAGAGATGGCTTCTGCAGACAGTCGATGCATTCTGCAGTCAGGAGATAGAAGAGGGAGGAACTACTTGCATGCACATCTAGAAACATTCAACAATACTCTACCCTTGCTTTTCGGGCTTTGCACCATGGCGTAAATGCACTAGCGTACATCACTGTTTTGCAGAAAGAGAGGTACTTGACTAATTTGCTCACAGTAGTAGAACGCACTTGAGTTCCTAACAGCTGTCAAGCAACCTGTCTGCAACTTTCAAGTGCAATTTCATCTGCTGCCAAAAAGGCTCAAAAGTACTCGCAGGGTCTGGGAAAGACCGTAAATATTCAGTTTCATCATCCCACTGCTGTCCTTTGATTTGCATCAAATTAAGACCTCTGTTGCAAAATGAACAGTTTTGGAGAGGATTCTTTGTTGTAAACCCTTTTGGGGGATATCTCACATTCCAATAGAGAGACAGCGATGCCTCAACGGCGTGGAGTTGTAGGTTTTAAGTGGCGTATGGAGTGCGCCGTCTCTTTTCACTTTAAATAAGAGAGTCTGCTGGAGAGGGACGCCCCGTGTATTAACATAGGATTGTCTCCGTTTCAGCTTCACAGAAGAAAAAAAAGATTCGACATGCCGGCTTTATCAATACATTCACAGGAGAGTCTCGGCGAGAGGCGAAGTCAGTGTTCAACAGTGCAGAAATGGTGAATCTCATTCCACCGAGCGCGTGTCAGCTGGACGCTCGTATTGATCTTTACAACTTCGAGCTGCTCTAGATGGTATAAATGAATCACAGTGGCATAATTACATGAATCAACTATAATATGATTTTTAACTTGAATCTTTCAATGATAGAAATCCATCAGAATACATTTGTTATGATAAGTAAGACTCAGAGAAGCATCACCGTCAGCAACATCACCGGAGGCAATAAAGATTTCATGCATCGTGGTTTGGAAAACATATTCAGACGTGCCCGACTTCCCAATCTCATAATGTGAATTTGAATAATTGATTACAATATCTCCATGTTTGAATCAGTTTAAATGACTCTGCTTATTTTGTTCTGGCTTCCACCAATCCAAACCAATTTAAAAAAAATTCACATCACACTTCCTTACCTTGACCCGCTGTTTTATTAACCATGACTTCTGTCTTTTGAAAGGGTCTTTCACCCACAACCTTGAATATTGAGTGAAAAAATCTTTCATTTTGCAAGTTCTCCTCCTCGTGACTTTGTAATGAGTCGACCTGGGTGATGTGCTCAGGTTCCCCCCCCCAGTCCTCATCCATAATGAGCCGAGCTAATGCTTCTAATTCAGTCGAATGTACTAAAGTCGCCAATTGAGTTTGATTTAAATCCCATGATTGAATGAATATGATCGTATTCCTGCAGCTGTTTGGCCTCTGATAACATTACTTCTGGCTGTATCGCTGAAGCATTGATGAACGAGGAATAAATCATAGGGAACATGTCGATAGATCTAAGATTAAAGTTCCTGGCGAGGTGCTTTGTGCCCCTTCTCGTTGACATCCGCTTACACACCCAGATGTGTAAGAGCGCTCCGCTTGTTATCCATCACGGAGCCTCGTCAATAAGGCCCCGCGGGTAATAACAATATGAGCCGTGTCTCTGTCGGGCCCGGTGTATTTATGTGACGTGACACCGTCTCTTAGCATCACAGGCCGTGCCTTCTAATCAAAGGGTCCAACCAAGCACAGCGACAGGCCCTCTTTGCTCTCTCCTCACCCTGCGTCTATTAACAAGCCCAATAGGCATGAAATTGGACAACTGTTATGAAGGGAACAGGCCAACGGCTGTCACTCACTCAGCAAAAAAACAGTGCATATGTGAGGGAGGAGACCGGGGATCACACTCACTGACGTCACGGGCTAATAACTCATTCTTTAAGTCTGTACTTCTGAGTTTCAGGCAGCTGTGTGGGGGAAGTCGGGTCGGTCGCCGCCATGAGACTCGCGGGTGTCAGCCGGTTCACTGGGCATATTAGCTCAGGACCATGTGGGGGGGGTTAGTTAGCTGTGTGAGAAATTAAACGGGGACAGAGGGTGATTTAGAATCTCATTACCTAGGAGGAGGTCGCATTTACGTTTTGAATGCAAGCGGTGAAAACGATATAATAGAGAAGAATTTAATGTTTCTCACAGAGCTGCAGCGGGGAGATATATCTAGATAAATCCTATTATCATTTAGAAATGAGGAAATCAATCAGTCACTAAAAATCTCAAGGCTTTGCCATCCGATGCTGTGGAAATCAAAGACGTTGGACAAAAACTTTAGATGAGTCATTGTTTTCTTTAATTAAGTTTTCTCCGCTACAATTATTTCTGCCCACCATAAAAGAAATATGAGGGTAATTTTCTCAACAAAAGAACAGTAATTTTCCGAGTCCTACATTTGCCTTCTGTGTCTATTTCTATAATTCATGTTTTTCCAATAAAGCCCTGAAGGCTGCCAGCTGCAGATTGACGTTAAAGAAGAAAAAAAACTAAACAAAAGTGCTTTGACATCTCAGTTCCATTTCATCAACACGCTGTCACATCCTCGCCATTAAAGCAGCTCTTTGTGTGGAGCTCATCCTGAAATCATCCCTTCCTCGGTTCCCACCTCCGAGGCTGCAGACGGCTGAGAGGTAGATGGAGATGCTTCCTCTGACTTGTGTCATTTTTTTTTTTTTAAATCATAAAAAGCACAACAAGGTAGACCTTTGCCTGGAGTAGCAGTTTAGTTTATCTCTGGTTTGGTGGAATGTCTCCAAATCAATGAGATATTAAAAAGCAGAAGAAAAAGCATGATAACTTTACCATATATTAAGGATTCCCTGTGGAACTCCCCTGTCCCATGAGGTTTCCAGTCTGCACTTGACTCAGGTTTTTTATTATTAATAAAGAAGATGATCACTTGTTACTCGACACCTCAACAACACAACCTCACTTTTGAATCCTACTCTCGTACATATGAAGCTCACACCTCGTTGGAAGATGAATTCCATGAAATAACTCACCCCATTTAACAGTTTGGCATAAAACAGTCCCGCACGAGAGGATCCCCGCTCGGTCTCAACCCCTCCATCGAAATCCACTTTCGCCGGCTCAGTCGGCGGAGTGATCCGCGGCTCAGGCGGCGCTGAACGATCGCAGAAGCTCACCTCGCTGCGAGGACGCACCGCCGCTGGAATGAACCACGCGTTGGTCGGGAGGAGGGGTGGGGTGGGGGGGCAGTTCAAGTGGTAAACACTGCGTTTTCTAGGCATGTACGAGACTTGCGTCTGTGTGTGTGTGTGTGTGTGTGTGTTTTTGTTGTTGTTGTTTTTTGGGCGCGAGCAACAGCTGTCTGCGCGCGGACGTGGAGCGAGACGACGCGTCCGCGTTATCGGAACTGTCCGCGCGTCTCTTTTTTTTAATCAGTCCTGTTCCGCAGCCATCAGAGAGGCAGGTTGCTGGAGGAGACGGGGATCCCGCTGCTTGGTGATGGATGTTACTGTCATGCGACCTCCCTTTTAACCCCCCCGTGGCGTTTCTTGCCCTGCACATTAACGCACGTTTCACGCAAACGAGGCTCATTCAAATCGTTGGCAATAATGTTGGGCTTTATTTGGTGACATCCTTTTGTTCTGAGGAAATCTCCCACAACGATGAATTCAATTCATAGTCATATAAATTTAATTATATCATCATAGTCTGCTTCCTACAATAACACTCCGCTTATCAAATAGAAGACTGTGGCTAGTTAACCAAACCATGTTAATTAATTAATTAATTTCTCCGCTGGAAGGCACCCTAGATGGCACTTTCTCATGTTTTCTCCACTAAAAGGCACCGTAGATGGAACTTCGTTGTGTTTTCTCCACTAGAAGGCGCCGTAGATTGAACTTTATTGTGTTTTCTCCACTAGAAGGCACCATAGATGGAATTTTATTGTTTTCTCCACTAGAAGGGGCCGTAGATTGAACTTTATTGTGTTTTCTCCACTAGAAGGCACCGTAGATGGAGCTTTATTGTGTTTTCTCCACTAGAAGGCGCCGTAGATGGAACTTTATTGTGTTTTCTCCACTGGAAGGCATCATAGATGCCACTTTATTGCGTTTTCTCCACTGAAAAGCACCTTAGATGCCTCTTTATTGTGTTTTCTCCATTAGAAGGCACCGTAGAGCGAACATTATCGTGTTTTCTCCACTGGAAGGCACCGTAGATGCCACTTTATCATGTTTTCTCCACTGGAAGGCACCCTAGATTCCACTGTATTGCGTTTGCCCCACTGAAAAGCACCC
Organism: Eutrigla gurnardus; assembly: GCF_963514095.1. Classification (NCBI taxonomy): domain Eukaryota; kingdom Metazoa; phylum Chordata; class Actinopteri; order Perciformes; family Triglidae; genus Eutrigla; species Eutrigla gurnardus. Next base: position 5,082,270 of record NC_139929.1, on the reverse strand, counting down.
TAGATGCCACTTTATTGTGTTTTCTCCACTGGAAGGCACCCTAGATGCCACTTTATTGCGTTTGCTCCACTGGAAGGCACCCTAGAGGGCACATGGAGACAGCGGTTTAGCTATCTGTCATGCAAACTTCAAATGAGTGTCGAGTGACGGCAGAGAGAGAACGAGTTACATCATCAGCAACATTAAAGCCTATAAGCCTGACTGGAAAAGACAGATCCATGTTTTATTACCCAGGAATGAATTCAAATGAGACTACTACTGGCAAGTGTCACAAATTGGTCAAATTACTACATTATGTCACTTTTGGCAGTATTGAGAGGGCAAAATCATCACATAGATATTTTTTGTCTGGCATCGGGGCGTTAAGGACGGGGAATGTTTGCAGTGTTTTTTTACATAAATGCAGGTGCATTTTCCCGCAGTCCACCAGTGACTGTGAATGTGACCCACAGCCAACGGTCCTTTACTATAATACATCAACAGTACAGAGCAATTCCCCGTACGGTACACTGATTGTTTAGCATCGCAGACACACTATGAATCCTTATAGTAGCTGATGATAAATGAGAACCACTATAAAAGTTACGGTTCCAGACCATAGCCAGCGCTGTGAGAGGCTTGTTCATTACCATCGGAGAAGAACAGCTCGCAGCACAAACCCACATTAAGTTCCATGTTAAAACACTGTGTTTTTTCCTTGGCTCCATGGCTGCTGCTGCAGTGTGAATGTGGCGTCACACACCTTCCACTTCCTTTACACCTCGGAGAGAACGGCGAGCGCTTATCCGATTGCCACTTGCTTGTGCTAACACTCACTTCCTCCAAATCCACGGGATTTGTTTGAGAACATCTGCTGAAATAGGACGTTTCTGGTAACTAACCATGAAATATGCAGCAGCACACGTGTTTATCACCATCATCCACTGCTCAAGGGGGAAGCATCCGAGTACCTGCATCCCTCCCCTCCCCCACCGCTGTCCCTCCTCACCCTGAACTCCCTCCTACAGGTGATGATGATGCACAGAATCAGCAGGAGTTCGTGCAGGCGCTGCTGAATAACCCGCTTTGCGAAATTGTGTCTCGCTAATTATAGTCCGATGAGGGCATTAATGTAACCCACTTAAAGTGCCAGTGCAAAGTGCTCCTTATTAAAACAGATGACATACTTGCACTTTTAGCCGCTCAATGATGAAAATGCACTGCAGTATAGGCTCAGATGATTATATCATGCAGTGTAGGCTTGTTTTTGCATCAAAAAGGAAAACATATGAGCACTAATCAAGCTTAACGATTAGCTCTGTATCACAGCAAAAGCTGTCATTCACCTAACTTGATACAGTTAATATTAATACTGCATGCATGTTTACTTATTAATTAATTTCCCTTCCCCTGCTGCTGTAAACGCCTCATCTCATCGTACTCAATGCAAACATCACACTTCCTCTGCTCCCTGTCTCAGTTAAAAGCCTCTTTCTTTAATCCTCCCTTTTCTCCGAGCGCATCGCTGTAAATCACGTCTGACCTTGTCCCACCAGACCGGTCTCGTCCGCCATAAATAGTCAGTCATCAATTATTCTAGTTACCACCAGGATTCGTCACTGTCAGCAACTACAACGTCACGTCGGGGGTCACGGAGAAAGGACCAGAGGGAGGGGAAAAAAATGTGATGCGGTCTTGGATCAGGGACTTTGCTGGTAAACCTGCCACATAAATTGTGCCGTGTGTCTGGCCTGCAGTAACTGTGCGATGAATGATTGAGCGTCGAGCACCGAGAATCATGGGATTTCATATGGGGGGCACCGTCTGTTTGCTCTTTGATCCCACGAGGTCACGTGGCAACATGTTGGAAATGCCAACGCTGAGGCGGTGTCATGATTTATTGAGCCTTACTTCCACATTTATTCAGTTTTGCATATCATTTACAAATGATTATGCTATTAGAAAAGCCCATGTGTTAGAAAGGGTTTCTTTTCATTGGGAATAAAGAGCAAACATGTTTTCGACGTAGGAATTAAACCTTTTCTGCTCTAATCGCAAATTCTGCCGAGCCCGATAATGTAACGTTCTATTGTCATGCATCCCTGACTGTTAATGATATCCCATAGTGCACCACCCACTCTTAATTAGAGCGTCGGTGTGTGTCAGGAGCCGCAGAGGCAGCGGTAGCTTCAGACAGGCGAGGTGTTATAGGCTGAGGTGTGCTGAGGCAAGCAGCGACCGGCCAAGGTGATGAAGGGAAAGTCGACGTTGGATAAAATGTGAATGAAATCAAATATCTGTCAAGGTTAACTCGGGTACAGTGTGCATGGCAAAGAGTGCGGCAAATCCTTTATATGTTAATTAGAGGCTGCAGTATTGCAATATCATATTAAAATGTGTTCCTGTAATCTCCCCTCCCTACTTTCTGTATATTTATTTAATAAGAGGAAATTCCAATCACTTGATTTAGCATTTTCTCTTAAATTAGCACCTGCTAGAACTGCAAAATGCAAACGTCGCTTGTGTTGCCATGGCGTTCGGTACACACACTCACGTAACTTTCCATATTGCGACATTTCTATGTGTCAATACCTTGTTTTGTCATCGAATACCCTCGAAAACTGGCAACGCCATTTTATTTCCTTCCCTCCGTTTGTTAACGTGAGGGACAGAGGTTTCCTTATTGTACAGCAATCATCTTGATAAATTGCTCTGACCCCGTGTGGCGCGGTACACTCGGATTGGAAATACTTTAGTGGCCTGTTATGCTTCAAAGAATCTCCAGCTGCTGTAAATGACAGGACGCCACTCCTGTTTTCTTTCCTCCAAAGACACTGTTCAGAGGAATATAACAAGACTGTAAAGCTATATGATGTGTATTTTCTCTCAGAGCTTATTTTTATGTGACTTCTCACAAAAAACTGAGAGGTAATCTGACCCCGAGATGCTTTTATTCGCATTTAAAATACATTTCCAAGGGAATACATCTGTCATTAAATTGCTATTTTCCTTTCTGATGCTGCCGACATCCGTCAAACTTTTAAAGGTAAGATTAAATCATTCAAGGAGGGATTTTCTGTCATTTTCTTCCACTTTTGGTGGCCACAGAAGCATATATAATCAGTCTTCTCCACACCTTTCCAAAGACGACACATTGATTGCAATGCATTTTTCAAAACGCACAAAAAGCAGCGAATGAAGTGCCGATTTTTTTTGGTCACTTAACTCCCCGAGTGAAAGGCATTATAGACGTCAGTCAAAACACGACTCCGTGTGTCTTTTATCCTCAAATGAATGCAGTTCATAATGTACTCCCTCCGTGGAGAATCCGATTGTTCCAGATGAGTTTATCGTCTTCAGCAATGAGGCTTTTTAATTCAAGTGCGTAAATGCTCAAAGCATCTCAACTTCACCATATATTCTGCATGATAATCTATTTTCCTCTTTAAAGTGTCTCCAGTTACTTGGCATTGGCTTTAAGCATACGTTTAGCAGAGTTTATTGCCATTTTAATCTGATGCTTTGATTGACTCCTGTTGCTAAAAACCTTCAATAATTACCATCCTTTTGAATAATTGAAAAAGAGTAGCTTACACATGAAACAAAAGCTAATTTGATCATTTTAATTTAATTATTTTTGAACAAGTATTTTTAATTGAAATAGTTAATGAACTGTTGGAGTCTTTTCTTCTTTTTTTTTACTAGAAATTGTCTAATTTAAGATGTTGTGCCTCAAGTGATCCCCTGACTCATCTTTTAAGTGAATAGCCCGAGGTATTGCCCTAAAAAATAAGGAAATTAATAAAGCACTCAAGGTCATTGCGCGAGTAAAAGTCTGAGAAGAGCCATCCATCTGCCGCTCCTAGGGACAGGCCAAGGTAAAACAGGCCGAAGCTTCATATTTCTTTAAAATGACATTAGCATTTTCAAGTACAACAATGAGGAAATGTGGTTCAGAATTACAATCGCTCCTCTAACGTTGCTCCCCTGCAGCCGGGAAGCCCTTTGAATTCATCGTGTATTCATAACGTCTTTGTGTTCATTAGCGGAGACGCGTTTGTGTACATGTTACAGTTGATTTCCCTCCTTTTTTCATGTGTCTGGTGCTTTTCCTCCAATCCTCCTCTCGCCTCACTCAGTTAAAAATAAATAGTGCGGGGAAGCAGTGAGAGCCTGCTGGCCTCCGACGAGCCACACACACATTCTTACACACAAGCCCCATGAATCACATGTCATCTCAGACACCAGCCAGTGTGACGGGAGCACTTGTGTAACAGTATGAAGGGCTTTTAGCTGCAATCAGAGACCCTGGACCTTTTGGGCGTACAGTGATTCAGATACTTGAAATTGATCCCCTGCCAGACGCCAAACAATGAGGCTGTAACTGTCCTTGCTCTGCCCTGTTGGTAGGCTTAATATGAAGTCAGAAGTGACACGTCTAATTTAGGAAGGTCTCTTCCTCCAACCTGACCTTATGTGAAGGCGTATATATAGCAGGACATTCGTTAATGTTGAAACAGCCGAGACAGGGAAAACATCATGGGTGAATAGTATTTTTTATCATATAAAAAGATATTTCACTTATAGTTTGAATAAATGATTCAGCCAGAAATCATCACGATTTAACAGACAATGTTAACGTTTTTCTTCAATCAGAAACCCGTCTCCCTTCCCTTTTTATAAAGTGGATACGATGATATGTCAGCAAACAGTTGCACGTTTAGCAGAAACGAAGCAACATTAGCGTTCATTCGGAGTCATGTTTCTTCCCACGCTGGGAATGTAAGTTGTAATGTTTGTTCTGTTTTGGTCTCCACCAGCTCCCGAGGGAAATATCAGCCTCTTTAGCTGCAAAATCCCCCGTAATATAGTTGCTGGCATGGTATCTTGTTGGTGCTGGGCAGGTATATGCAGCTGCAGGTGTGAGACGTTGTGTGGAAAAATGTTAAAAAGCTCAGGGGAAATTATGCATTATTGATATTATGTTTGCTAACTTTGCTGCTATCACATAGCTTTGTTTTTATAAGCTCCTTTTTTCTCTGTTTGAGTCACGATGCCTTTACACTGTTGATTCGTAAGGTTGTCAAATTTGAATACCCTGACACATTTCTCCCTCAAAATACTCAAGTCACATGAGAGAAACAAATAAAACTGCCCGATATTGGCCATTGCACATTTAAATGTGTGTTATTAGATAAAGTGCTTGGAAAAAAAGTTTCATTTTGAAAAGTTACAACATGCAAATTCAGCGGGAGGGTGTTGTCAGAGTTTTGAGGCGTTGCCTAGAGGCTAATATTATATATTTGCTTGAGGGATGTGAACCTGTTGGTTTTGCGCTCCCAGCGCATTTTGATCATTATTTCTCTGTAATAATGGCTTCTTAATGGAAACTCATTCGATCTTTGCTCCTCACTTGCTTCTCATCCAAGAAGGATTCAATAAATATCTAGATTAGATCCCGCTTCGGTGTCTGTAGCCCTAATATGAAGCTCATCGGCAGCTAAGCATAGCATAAAGACAAGAAACAGGTGAAACATCTATCATAAAGTAAATAAATCCACCAACTACCACCTAAACTCACTCATCATCACGTTGTATCTCGCTTGTTTAATCTCTGCGTGTAAAAGTGTTAAAACCGGGATTTTATGGGGGATTTCTTCTTTTGGCAGATGCCAGACTTTGGTTATGGACTTTGTTCTTTACTCGGTTCCACACAAATATGATGCGTCACAGAAGCAGTAAAGATTATCTTTCCTATCAGCCGTCAATCATCACGGCAGCTTCCACGTTATCAGCCATTTGAAGTCTGTTCTTTAGTTAGTCATGCCCAAATACGTGAAAACACTCGTTCGTGCCGTGCATGAAGAGTCCTTGCATTTTGACATAATTTCAATAATTCAGGATCAAGTATGAAACCGGGCTCTTTGCTCTTTTATTTTGCAGCATTTTTAAGCACATCTTCAGTGCTTTTATCTGCAGGCTCTTCTGTTTGTGCATGTTGTTGATATGCCCCTTACAAACCTCCGGGTGTGTGTGTTGTTCTCTTTTTGAATCTTACATTTCAGAAGCAGAATTACTTTTTTTTCCACCGTGTACAATGGCGCTCAAAGGAAACAGGCTGTGTTAAATTGTTTTGACACGTTATACGCCGCAGTTATACAATACAGGTTTGACAAACTCGGTGCACATAAGTCGCATTAAAATCAGGGAAGGCGGCGAGCAAAGAAAAAGCTTTTAACAAGCGGTAAGAAATCACAGACGTGGGAAACATCTGTGACGGTTTTTGATTAATCGTCAGCTGTTCGGCTCTAAATATGTGACACGGAATTATATTTCTGTCTTTTTTTAAGTCATACAGACCACAAGAGAACCGTGTTCTCTCTAATTATTATTCCTTTAATTACATCTGTAAATGAAAGTCTTTTGATTAACATCAACAAGTTCCTTATTGGTTTGCCTCCTGGAAGACTACATCAGTGTTTTATGAAATCACCAATTTAAAGTCCTAATTATTCCTCCAGATTTCACTCGTTGGCGTCACCAGATCTGGACGGCGTGAGGTTGTTTTAAATATGGAGGAATAGGAGTCAGGGATTAACAGCTAATTAGTGGAACTGTGCCATGGGATTAATTAATTCAAAGCATTTACATATATTCTAATTGTTTCGCCGAGCTAATTAGCATCACGGCGCCACACTTACATACTGAGGATTGTTTAAGTTTGTTTGCTTCCAGCGAGTAAATATGTCAACCTTGCACATGCTGTTGTTGCCCTATCAGCTTCCCTGAAATGCGTCCGCCACGTGTAACACTTAGTGAATACAAATAGGAGCGCATTCGTTCAAAACTCGTTTGTCACAGTGTTGGTTCAGGTCCAAGTTTGCTGTTCTTGTACTGAGTTGTCAGACGCCTGGCAGAAACCGCAGCACTGCTGAGAAATTAGCCAATTTGTTGCTCAAATCATACATAAAGGATGTAATGAACTGTTGGATTAACGACGAAAGCTTAAAGTGACCTAACAAGTCATTAAATACCATTTTTAACAATGTTTGAAATGTTTTTTTAAAGCTTTGTGTACATATTTTTTGTTATTAATGCAAATATTATGCAATATTATTATGATATATATATATTTTTAAGAGTCAAACTAAAAAAAATCATATAAACCAAATATTATTTCATATTTTTTTAATATATTTTGAAAGTAATAAAAAATATTTGAATACAATTTAATAGGAAAATGTAATGTAGTAAAACAAATTGGTTCTGATGACAAATGATTTGTTTTTGATTAGCCGTTAAGAACAAACCCATGTCCTGTCAGTGTCGATATATTGGTTTTATTTTGAAAGAGCTTATAATAAAGCAGATGAAGCGTAAACTGTGCTCGGGGGAGACTTCAAACGAAACCAAATTGTATGCAGTGAATTTTTGCGTCCGACATAAAAGGCAGTTAAGCCGTACTTTAAATTAACGGATTAAAACGGAACTGAAAATGAGGTCAGGAGGTCATGTTTATGCATTTAGTCACTACATTTAAAGCTACGTGTATTGATCACTTTCCCCACCAACTCACTGTTTGTTGATTCCGGAAGGCTTAAGACCACTCACAGAAATGTCAGAGATAATTGATGCTCGTCTGTGTAGCCGAGCATGCTTCAGTATTCTAATTTAGCTGTACCCTGCAGAGTGAATGGGGGGGCTCGAGTGGGAGGGTAACTTGGCACGAGGTAAGACTCCTTTTTTTTTTCCTCAAGCCAATCTCTTTTCCCCCCGCATAATTATATGAATTGAATTAATTGGGGGTGGACATTTGCATATCTAGGTTATTTCTCTTATGGAGAAAAAGGTCTTCGGAGAGTATAGAAACAATTACAAGCGTGCCAGACAGTAACACACCTCTGGTTCTTCCCCCTCCCCTCTGCAGGCTTTTCCTCCAGGGAGGATTTGGCCTCAGTACTCTGGAGGAAATATGTGATAACACCACAGTGCAGGACTCGCATCCATGAAGCAATTTAATGGACTTTGCAGCCACCTTTAACACACACACACACTATCACCTGACATCTTTAAATTACTTTGAACACTTGTAGGTATTAATAAAGAAAATTGAACTATTTGTTTTGCAGGGAGGGAATAGTGGAAATTGTTCTAAAGGAACGTTTATTGGACCCACTGGGTTGTAAATCGCAAGGGAGCAATCTAATTTTCTGCACCTGTATGAGAATGTTTCACCGTATTGTAATAATAGTGAGCCAAAGCCACAATTATTTTTCAATAAAAACATCCAGTTTACTTTAATAGAAGACAAAAAAAACAACAACCCAGAAATGATTCACATATTCACACAACAGATTTCATTATGATGGAAAAGATGCTTCAATAGACTTGAATCCTCCTGATTGAGGCAGCTCTGTGGCTGAGTGGAATATTCCATCAAAATCAATATTTCTGAAAGCAGAATTACATCCTCAAACATATATTTACGACGTTGTGATTTTGCAATTTTCGCAATTAGTGATTTTTTTCCCCTCCTATTTCCTGCAGCGACCCTGAAAGAGAATCAGTTTTGCGTTATGAAGCCAGAGATGATAACCTTCTCTTCCCCAAATGAGGGATAAATTGCCAATTTGATTTTATGATCCGGGCTACAGACATCCAGCCGCAACAGAAGGCAGTTTGTTAAAAAATAAAATAACAACAGCAGGGGAACATATGTTTGTTCTCCATCCAATTGATTAGGCGAAACATAATTATTCATGCATTGGCGAATTTTGACAATTTTGCTTCCATACCATGTCTTCTTTCAGACTAGTCGAAAGAAAACATCCCAAATACACATTTAGCTATTTGTTTTACTACATCAGCCTCATTTGCATATTTAAACATAACACTTAAGAAAAAACTTGTAATGCAAAAAGTAATTGTCTTAATGTAAGCAATCAACTATCGTTTCATATTTTTTTTTAAATGCTGTTCGTCTGTAAAGTTTTGCAAAATGCACATCTTTAAAGGTTGTTTTCTTATATACACCAAACTTTCTAAGTTTTTACAGATGTGTGTGTTCATACATCATTCATAACCTGTATAAAGAACATTTTATTTATTATTTTACGATATATGGAGTGATTCCCTCTATTAAAGCCTAATTATGTTAAAAAACAAGAATTTTGAACCAGACTTCATCCAGTATTCATCTTTCTGATTGGGAAATGTATGCAAATGAGCACATATTTGATAAGAATCTGCCTCATTTGCACATTTAAACATACATTTTCAGAAAACATGCAAAATAAAAAAGAATTGTCTAATCAACAGGGGAACTTTTACAGTGATATGTTGTATTTTTTAACCTATTCACCTATCCCCCTTTAAAAAAGGTCCTGCTGTGTCTACATCCTAAACTCTGAACTAGTGTGAATTGTTGGAAATACACAATAAAATAAACATATTGTGTAACATTTCCTTATTTATGCCGGTGAACAAAACTGTAGATGGAGAATTTGCTCAGCTGTGCGTCCCCGTCTCCATCCACACATTCATTGTATCCCTATTGTCTTTCCCCCCCCCCCTTCTCTCCACTGCTTTCATCTGACGTTGGGTTTCTATTCAGCTCAGCATCCTCATCAAAGGTCGCGCTCGCAGCCATCGGGCGCGTTTGATATTCCGTTCTTTAAAGCCGCATCAAGAAAGAGGGCACTTATAAACTTGAGCATGTGTGATAATCTCCGCCGTGACGCAGCGAGGGAGGAGGGAGACGGCATGGACGGCTTTAATGAACTTTGTTTGTTCACCGATCTGGAAGATGTCATCATCAGGAGTAAAAAAAATGTTTTTTATATATATTACAGTTATATTACCCTGCATTGGGATTTCTTGTTTTCTTTTAATTCAGATATTTAGCTTCAAAAACAAACATGAACCACACTGGATAATAATCTTTACTTGTTTTGGATGATTTGGATTATTCCTTTCTAAATGAATGACATTTGGTTGTGAATCACATGCTGTTATATAGAGACTATCCCATATAAAAGCTTGAACCACTGTGCCATCTTCTGGTACAACGGAGCTACTTTTGCGGTGTCACATTCTCACTGTGGAGTGAGTGTATGCTGTCCCCTTTTGGTGATTAATGCAAAGGGAAACGCGCTGATTCATGGAAGTGTTTCCTTTCACCACGCGACCTCAGATTTTGTAGAAATCCTTCTTGGTGTCGTCGTCTCTCCTGAGGTCAATGTGCCAAACCGCCTCGCAGCCCTCGAATGGCACGTAGGGCGCCGTGGCAACAGGTTTGCTGGACGCACCCGTGTGCAGACATGCAGAGATCAAATGGCTCAGGCTCAGGATGGTCATCAGCAGCATGAGGAACCCTAAAGACAAGAGAGGACGTGGTAAACTTCATATATAGACACATTTTAATTGTTAAATAAAAGGTGACACAATCTTACCACAATAGATTGTGTTTGCGGTCAGCTCATGGAAACGATAGCTCCTGGTGAACATGGCGCCCAGGCCCAGGATGAGAATGGCGTAGACGCTGAACGTGTGGCGCATGTACTTGGCGAAGAGGAAAGTCTGCAGGATGAACCTGCAGCAAAATACAATCTTCAGATTTTGCTTTACAAACCCAAATCAGATGTTAGGCATCCCCGTTATAATCTCCGGTTCTTTACCAGATTATAGTGCTAAGGAAGACGGCGGTGAGGACACCGGTGCTGATCATTGGGTCCGCCATGCCGGCTTTGTACTTGAGCACTATGCCAAGATCCACCAGAGAGTTCAGGAGAGACCACCAAGCGAACACCGCCAAGCCGTTCTGGGTCTGCCACAAAAACATGAAGCATTTATGTTTTCGCTTTCATCTCGAACATACCTTTTGTGTGATCGAGCAGATCGAGCGGCCTCACCAGGTAACGCGTCCAAGGGATCACCTGGGGTTTGTTCAGGGCGAGCCAGGCTTTGTGCTTGTCCAGGTTGGAGTAGGACACGTAGAGCATGTAGAAGCTGAGGACCGGGAGAACCCACCTGAGGGCGACGGCTGCGAGCATATCGCTGTGGAAAGCAAACGGCGGCGGTGATCGCTTGTGAGGCAACGTGCATGTCTCGTGAGCGTTACTACTACTACTTACTGCCTGTCCCACAGGGGCATGCTGCACATCCTGGCAATGTTAATGGTGGTCCACATCAGATAAAACGTTGACGGGTGGATTTCTGGATCACGGACATCTCTGCAGATAGAAACCCCCCATTTTATTTAATAGCCATTCAATGCATTTACATTCTATAATGAACTTTCTATACCTACGTGTGTTTGTTTGGTTGCAATGTAAACAGATGCACCAGTTACCATTCTGTTACAAATCAGCAGCTCAAAAGTTGCTTTCTGCTCTGAGAATTCTGGGATTTGTAGTATAAATCTTAAGGATTTTGACGGACTTTCCTCGAGCATTGCATGAAGCTTTAGAGACACGACTCATGCTACCTTTTAAAAAGGCTGACTGTCGCATACAAGAGCCAGGCCTTGGACCACAAGTCAACCATGATCCAGTAGCTGTCGGACCACCAGTCCATAGTCATCTCCAGGGGGAAGGTCTCAGTCACATTCCTGGATGAGGTCCGGAACAGAGCTGAAGGACAGAAATGAGACAGAAAACAATCCCAGCTGACGCCTTATCAGGTCAGATTGGGAAGTGTGTGTGTTTGTGTGTGTGTGTATGGCCTGATTACTTTAATTGGCTTCCATCCAGATCAATGGCTTACAAAAAACAACTGTCGGGGCAAAGGTCCTTCAAAAGGAATTGCACCTGCACGATAACATAAGATACACAACTGAATTTGCAGCATGCAAATGTGAAAAAAACACATTTAGGTATTATTTGTCGTGAAGTAAACGCTCAAAAACTCATCATCATCTTGATTTGGTGCACTGAAGAATGTGACCACTGAGAATTATAAAGAAATCTCTCATGCAAAATAACCCAAATTGTTCCGTGAGCTCAAGACTAGCGTATTAAAAAAAGCAACAACTCTTTACGGTTTCAAGCTGTGAATGCGACCCTGCAGTAGGATTGAAACGGTAGACGTGGAGTCTCTCACCGTTGGGCACGTTGCTGTCCTTCGCCAGGGTCCAGAAGATCGTTGTCATCACCTGAGAAACGGCGGCCAGGGCGACGCTCCCGACGCGTATCGCGCCGTGGTCGTTTGTCAGCGAGAGGGTCGACGTCTGGAACCGCGACATGATGTCTGGCTGCAGCTCGGAGGACTGTGAGCCACAATATGTGTCACCGCAATCTAATATTCTGGACTTTGGATCGCTGCATGTGCTGTTAGATTTTACGGTGCCTCTTTGATTGGACTTGATTAAAACGCCCTGTAATCGCTCGGCGTGGGGATGCTTATCACAGGGTTTGTGCTCAAAGGAATGTTGGTTCATCAAGTAGGAATTTCTCATATTTATACTGTATTTTTGTTCAGAAAATACAGTTTGAAGTTTGAAGATGTGACCTTGTGTTCAGGGTAGCAATTGAAGCAATTTTTTTGCAGGTCAAAGGTCAAATATTTGTCTTTACTATTGTAGATGGTTTCAATATATACTGTATATATATTTGTGTCATAATAAGTAAATATGAGGCTTCAGTCAGTTAGCTTAGCTTAGCATAAAGACTGGAAACATTTAGCACCTGCTCGGCCTCTAAAGCTCATTAATTACACATTATATGTAGTTTGTTTAATCATTTCAAAATCTGATGTGGATGAATGTTAATGTTTTTGCGATCTTATTTTAGTGTTGGAATATGTGTGTTTTGATGATTTGGTTTGAGAAGATCGGAACTTGGTGATAAGTGTTTTCCATTATGTGGCTTTGCAATTATATTTACTCCAGTTTTTATATCCTTGTGCCTCAATAGCCTTCGACTATTTTTTATTTTTTTTTAGTATTGCTCCTCTTTCTTAGAATTCTTATCAACCCACCATTCATCCAGTGTTATTTCGTTCAACGAAAGTCCTTGAAAATAACATTCTTGACTTCCCGTTTCCTTCCATTTATTATTTTATTTGTTAAAGAAGTAGATATTTTTCTTGCGATGTGTGTAATGTACAAGTGCTTTGGGTTCATATTTTTCCATATTAACACAAGATTAATAGTATTTATTGACACATTCAGTCACTCTAAGCTAATCATAGAAAGAAGTTACTTTGCCTCAAGGCTATTTCCACCGGCGACATACTGGGTCTACTGTCGCTGTAAAGCGGCCGTTTGTGATGCTTCCACACGACCAGGGCGATGCGTGCCACGAACATGATGCAGGAAATAGCCAAGACCAAAGCTGAAGAGGAGATTTAAATATCTATATGAGTCCATGACCAGTATACGGATATACACAGGAGAAATGTATATTGTAAGTACCTGCGAAGATGTAAATGTGACTTTCAGGAGAGTCTGAGTTGCTCAGGGTGCCGGTCAACCACAGGATTACAACGGGGTAGATGGTCACGATGTAACGCACGTGTTCATCAAGGTAGAAGTTCTCCAACAGAAACCTGGGAGCATAAAAAAAAAAAAGAGACAAAAGTTTTGGGTATCTACGCTTGGCGTCGCCGCGGCGACGGCTCACTGACGATGCAGCAGGGAGTCGGCCTCACCACGGTAACAGCTCCATCAGAAGCAGCCCCAGTGACAGCATTGCACAGTCACAACTGGGGGTTTCTGTCTCGTGCTGCATGTACATGGTCAGGTTCAGGAGAGTGGAGAGAGTCCCCCACGTCACGTAGACCGCCGCTCCGTTCTGCACCTGATTCAACGCAATGAAAGACTTCAGGGAAGCACGAGGAAGCCATGACCAGCTTCAATGGCAATGTTATAATCCTGAAGTACTTAAAATGCAGTTTTGCTGGTCGGCCACGTGACCTTATCTACCTCTCCTACGACTGGAAACCAATCTCAAGGTTTTTCGCCACGGCCCGACTCTGCTGCTGCTCGCCTCCTAATCTCAGACCACAGTCGCCTCGTGCACAGACGCTGCACAGCCAGGAGGACGGGAGGGGTTTTTTGGCGAGAATTCGCTCTTTAGATACGGGTGGCGGAGCAACGGCTTGCTTCTCTAACCTTTTCGAGTGTGACAGCGGTGTGCAGTGGGATTTAACAAATGGAATGCTGCCGACTGAAAAATGTCACTTTAAAGGAGTAGTTGGCTGGAGTTGAGATGAGAGAATTGTTACCACTTTCATGTCTGCAGCTGGTTATCTTATTCTAGCATTAAGACTCCCCGGAGTTTTTAAATATCTTATTTAGTTTAAGAAGTATGACTCAACCCATAAATTACACAATCCTCCAGTTTAAATCACCAAAAACAGGAAAAACAGGATTTTAAGTGCAGCCTTTGTTTATGGACATGAGTTTTCAATTATGTGGATGCTTTTTATGCTCCAAAATATTATGTTTTCCAGTAAAAGGAAGAAGAATGAAATGATGTTCCTAGAGAGTAAAGGTTAAAATGCAACCTATGAAGTCCTTTTTATGTGCAACACTTGTCTGTAAACCGAACTTGTTATTCCCTTTGAAGCCAAGTGGAGATGTAAAAAAACGATTTTTCAGTCTATAAAGAACGCCTTTGTTAAATTTTTACCAATATTCTCATAAGCCAGAGGTCTTTGTTGTGATATTTGTGCAACCAGGCTCCGTAGATCTTCAGTCCACGACAGGAGAAAAATAGAATCATGTAATCGGTGAGCATCATCAGGGCTGAGATTACCAGCACTGGCAGCAGCAACCTACACACACACACACACACACACACACACACACACACACACACACACACACACACACACACACACACACACACACACAGCAGAAATCAGCTGTAAATAATGTTTTCTTAGAAATCGAGGGCCGTGTTTGGCTGGTAAACCTGAATTCACACACTCACTCTCTGTCAAACAGAAACAGCCACGTAATGTTCAAGCAAATGTTGATGATGACAGAGACGTGAAATCCGTAGGGCAGCACTGAAGGCGTGGTGTACATCCAGTTGTAAGCGCTCCTGCGGAGAGAAGGGTGATGTTGTTTTACTGGGGGGGGGGGGGGAGATAACACGCCACGCCGCGCAAACTGTGCCTGCGGGGAAATAATCCGACTATTTCATCTGAAGTCGGAGGAATCTGCAACATGTTACGAGCAAATGGAGGAAAAGACAAATTGCCTCTGGACAAGTTGCAGTGATTTGCTGAATGCAATAATACAACAGGATGAGATAAAAAAAAAAAGAAATAGGCACATTTATGCAGCGTGATAAGGCTTTTGAGATCATCTTTTGTAAATCATGCATGAAACGGTGCTACCTTCTGCAGAGTCCCACTAAAAAGTATAGAAACATGGCAAGAATCCAAATGTACATGAAGTCCCAGACAAACAGAGCCCAGTGAGCAGGAGTTATGGGCGTCGTGTACTTGAGAGTCACATCCTCCGTGCTCTGCTGGAAAACGCCTGCAATCGAGACACAAACACAGTTCATCACACATTCCTTCGCAGAACATTCCACCGATTTTGGTCTGATCTGAATAGTCACCTGATTTGGCGCCGAATCCCGACAGGGAGTTGAGCGTGATTGAGACTAAAAAGGCAAACATTCCGACAAACATGAGGCCAACGCGGGCCGGGTTGTGGGTTACCATGGTGATGATCTGAGGGCAAAAGTCCACAAAGGATCCAACTGCCACCAGAGACAACAAAAAAAGTTTTTACATTCTCCACGTATCCACAACCCGCCTCGTCATCTTCTACTCTCTTAGTAGTTCTTCCCCAGCGAATGTAGTCCTGTATCTGCAGGTGTGGAACGGGGACTGACAGTACCTCCCATAACTCATCTGGTCATGATGGACTATAAAGTGTGTCATCCCTCTTTATTGCCCTGCACCCATCCTCTCTTATCTCCCCCCCGAGTCGTAAACAATCTACCGTTTGAAGCAGGGTAAAGAGTAAAGACCACGAAGAATCTGAGATTTGAGAACAAAACACACAAAAAAAGTTTTCTTAATCAAATCAATCCCAGCAGAGCCTGAAATATTGATGCACTGGGATGTTTTGAAATATGCGTTAGGATGGAAAAAGAGCTCATATCGAGTCTAAAAATCAATTTTTCTGATGTGATTTAAGGTGATCATCGCTTAACGAATACAAATGAAATCAAGGATAATGAGGTTGCGGCTCTAGCAGACCTGGAAATCATTCCTCAAATGACGGGTATTGACTGTGTTATAAAAGCTCGGAGTGGCCTATTGTTCATCTTCTATGTAAGGCTGGAGGGAATGTGGAGCTCTGAAACCTTGCTGATTGCATGAGAATGCAATACACACACCGTTATGTAAAGTCACTGCGGGTGTGTGTGTGTGTATATATGTGTGTGTGCAGCTTCCTTCCACACAGTGGCACCATTGCATGAGAGTGTGGCAGCGGGGGCTTGTGACAGTTTATGGTATCAGCTCACTGTATTTTTATTTTACATGTGAATTTATTCCATTTTTACGCTGATTTTGCTCTTTTTTTATTGGAGTAAAGATCCGGGGCCATTTTCATAAAGCTTCCTGGTTCAAAGGGTTGCATTCATTCTAAGACATTTCTTAGAATTATGATGTTTTCTAGGACCTTCCCCTTACAGTTAAGATCCCGGTAAAGATAAACGTTTTCCACGTAGAGAGCTCCAAAGGTGAAACACTGTCAGGAGGGAAAAACACAGGGAGGAGAAATATTCTATTTTCTAAACGCTGAATGACAGTGAGTTAATGAAACGCCACAGATAAGATCATGTTTGCTGTCAATTTCATTGGAGTTGCGTTCGCATCTCGTACGAGACGCATTAAGGCTTTAATTCCAGAACAGCGATAGCTGTTTCCATCCATTCATATTTAATAGATTGAATACTAAAAATGACCAGCAAGTACATTTTGTAGGCTACTTCAACAGAGATGGTAATTTCCTAAGATAGGAAAGGCAGTTTTATTGGTAAAGTAACCAACAACAAGGTAATTCAAAGTGCTTAACATGAAACATTATAAGCATTGGGGAGAAAAAACCCATTAAAACAAGCAAATAAAATAAAATAACAAGAATATCGAAGGAATAGAAATTTCAGTGCAGTATAAGATATTAGAAACATCCTAAATCGGTTTGCTTGAGTCCGTCAGTCAGTCTCTCCACCTCCATTAGGACATAAAACCAGGTATTTTTGTCCGATCCGATGATCCTGCTGCTGTGGTTTGAGTCGGGCTGCACACCCGAAGCTCAACCTTTTGTGTAAAGGGAGCGTTCGACCCGGGAATCCTCCCCTGCTGGTTCATCTCACCGGCACCAGATGTTGCCTCGTGGCGTATTGTATTTAACGCTCTTCAATAATTAATGCAGAGCTCCTCAGGAGTCGTACACACAGGTAAACACACACACACATCATATACTGGGGTTGAGTCATGACTCCGGATGCACGTGGGAGAGAATCACAGCTCTGCTTATGAACGGCGGTTATTCGTGACCATGGAGTCGACGAGCTCGGGAAGACTTCACGCCGCTGTTGACTCACGTACGTTTTGGCGGCGCTTCCGATCCGCCGTAATCCCCCCTTTGTGTCTGGATGACTCTTTTCAAGTTCACCGACTGATTGCTGTGACCCGCGCCGCCGGCAGAGGACAAGGCCCAATTTGTCGGCTGCTCATCATCTAATAAACTGAAATCGTATCCAATTACACGGCCGCCATCTTTGATCACTTTACCATTACGAGAAGATATGCGCACGATGGGTATTATAACGGATCACTGTCACTTTGGTGGCATAATTAGGATTCACTTTGTGACTCATGTCGGTCTTGGCGACGGCGAAGACTCACGGGCGTCCAAACGCCGGTTAAATATTGAAATGTTGTGTCTTTGACGGGATGCCAGAAAAGCAATTACCTAAACTGACAGGGAGCCGAATAAACAGCCAAACAGTTTCGCGGTTTGAAATCTTGATCTGAAGAATAAAAAATGTAATTTTTTTTTAAAAAAGAGCCGATGCCGGCGGCTTCCTTGGCGTCGGCTCTGTGCAGACTAGATTGGACAATTGGGACGTGAATCCGTTTGATAATTAGGGGCCCGTGACTAACGAGCTCTGTGTGTTTGGAGTGTTTATCTCGGGTTCTGTGACTTTCACGCCGTATTTGTGGACGACATTTGCGGATCCCTCTAGAACCGGCTCCTAATGTCACAATTACGGCGCCGTGACCGATGGCGGTGGCGGCGGCCTGTGCCAACTAGATTACAAATGAGGGGTGGCAAAGGACAACAGAGGTGAGTGGATGAAAGGACATCGAGGATCACGCAGAGGCCCAGAACTATCATTTCAAACATTATTTGGAAACGTTTGGTCGTCAGAAGAGCATGTTTTCACTACTTGGGGATAAACGGTCATAAAATGCTAAGAAAATATGGACTTACGCCACAAAAACAGAGTTATACGAAATAAATCCTGACCATTGACCGGCAGCAGATGCCACATTTTCACCTTTTTGATGGAAGTTTCAACAGGGATCACATCCAATCTTTCCTCCCGTTCCCACCTCTTCACCACAGCCGAGCCATCACGAAAGATAAACCTCTACATACCAAACCACTTTGGTCCGTAAAGGCTGTCAAAATAATGTTTCAATATAACATGACCCTGGGAACCACTGCTGTCTTCTGCGTTATCCTTCAAGTTTGAACACGTCTGGGTTTTTATTTGTATTTATTTTTAACAACCTTTCTCTGTGTCGCTGCTCTCCTGTCACTCAAACCCTCGGTGCTGCTCGTGGAGTGTGAAGGCGGGAAGGTGGTGGATCACGGCGCCCTTCACACAAGCCGGGTGATGTTGGACTAAATCAGATTTCGGGGGGATTTGGACGCCCAATGTAGACCGAGAATTGCACTCAAACTCGCTGCTGTGACAAAATATTGGCTCACTATTGTGCTAAAATGAAATATGAATGTTCCTCCGATTGCAGTTCTGAAGGTTCACTGAAGCGACGGAATATTTTTTTTATCTCGTTGGAAAGAAGGTTTAAAGACAACATTGTTTTACATCAAATATATATCCATTCCCGTCACGCAGCTCCACATCTTTGTCCTCGCATGTTGACCGTTTGAAACTCACGCTGCATCATCCATCACGTTCGTCTCGGTACGGGGAGCACAAATGTGTGAATTACCCAGCCTGCACTGCAAATGATGTGAAATTGAACCAAATATATATATACATATATATATATAGGCTAGGCATGCCTTGCCATAGCTTTGCCCCTCTGCTCTGGGAAATGATTAATTTAACCATAATAGGAGGATGCAGCTCATTAAGGTACATATGCTGTAGCTGTTGTCCGACCCTGACATCACGACCGCAGAGCTTTCATTCAGCAAACCGACGTTTAACACCACCCGTGTGCCTGCAGCAGCATGTCTCTCATTCACTCAGCTTTCTTTCCATCCTCCATGATTTACCCACACACACACACACACTCTTTCATCTCCGAATGCAGCAGTGTCAGAGCTATAAACCCTGCAGCAGAATGCACGGTGGTTTGGAGTGCATTGTTGGAGCGTCTCAAATGTAGAATCCCTCGATTCCAGAGAAGGTTTCTTCTTCCTACCTTCACGAAATTACCATTTTCAGGTGTTCTTTATAAATTTGTGTTATTATTTAATTAATAAGCCATTTTTTCCCCCCAGTATGCATTGTGACATCCAAACCATCCATCCAGAAATACTTGTTGCATTTGTTTACCATGGAGAGCAATAAGAATAATAATGACTGAAATAAGAACCCCTTTTTTTAATGTACATATCATGTGGTTGCAGTCTATTGTGGTCTATTGAAGCCGCGGTCACTAAAGGAATAAGCGGTTTCCCCTCTTGCACAATGGTGTTCAGACTAATCTCTCAAATATATTCAGCTTTATTGAACTCAATTGACACCGGTTGGGAGAACACTGTAACCAAATCACTTCATTACTTTATTATAATCTTAGAAAATGGGACCAAATCTATTTCACCTCCGATTTGAAACTTTAAAGCCGAGCATTAAAATGGTAAAGCCTCCTTTTTTTCCCCTCCTCTCTCTTGGTCATTCGAGTAAAAAGATGTCACGATGAATGTGACACGGGCCGACTCTCCTCCAAGGTGACACTCTTTAGTGGATACGAGAGGGAGCCCTTCTGACTCCTGTCACTTCAGTCAGGACGCAGTGAATTAACGGTCCGGGGGAAGAGAAAGTCAGAAGTAGAGAGAGAGGTCAGAGAGCTAGAACAGGGTAGAGAAGCAAGTGCAGTGAAGCGAAGATAATGCAGTCCCTGTTTGGTTCTCTCAGCACCTTCTACCTGCCAGTGAATAGTTCAGGCAGAAACTGCTCCTGTCTGTCTCTACCAGAAGGACACGGGGAGTTACAGTGCAGAATGACAACGTGGTGACGGAGAGCAAAATCAATACAGATGGCGCATGTTAGCTTAGTTTAGCTTAGCATAAAGACTGGATGCAGGTGGAAACAGCTAGCACTCCGTTTCAGTCCCTTTTAAAGCTGGTTTCGTAACACACTGTTGTTGGTTTTAGCGCCGAAAGAGCCAGGCTAGTTGCCCCCCAGCTAGCAGCTGTTATGCTAAGCTAAGCTAACCAGCAGCTGGCTATAGCTTCATATTTAGTGCAGAAATGTAACCATCTAACGCTGCACAAGAAAGCAAATGAGCATCTATCCCAAAACGCCAAACTATAACTATTTTTGTTTCAATTTATGAAGCCAGCATGTCAAATGAAAACTTTCTTTTTTTAGTGTTCTATCCCTTTAAACTGAATATCTTTGCCAAAACAAGCCAGTTGAAGATGTTACCTTGGGCTAAAGGAACCTCATGTAGACAAATTAACTCACTAATTAAATGAAAAAAGTAATCGACAGATCATTCGATAATAGCCTCGTGAAAATAATTGTTATTGCGGTCCTATTAAGATGAACGTCCTCTTAACAACACGTAGCACTGATTGCCGCATTAATCCAAAGCGGTGATGTCATCGTGCAGCTCCTTACATCATCAGGTTTCCCCCGACTTTTGCCTTAAATCCACAAAATCTTGTTCCATCTCGCTGCTTTTCGACATCCTCGCCTCAGCCATTCAATATTTATACTTCACTGTGAGTTTCTTTTGTAAAGTTTAGGGAAGTGTGAAAAAGCACACGAGTATGCAGGCGTGCGAATGTGGGACACATGTTTTCACATTAAAAACACGGGATTTTTAAAACAGCGCCCGTGACTCACGGATGAACCGAAAACAGCTTTCATCAATGTGTGTTTTAACTGATGTGTGATGAGTAATTCCCGAGACGTCGCTGCTCATCAGTCATTCAGCTATAAAACCGCTAAGTGCATTTGAATGAACTCGACCCATAGGGGACTCTGATATGATTAGTTCATCCTTGTGTAAAGTGTCCTGTGCCCCTTTCACAACTAGTACACACTCAGCAAGCCACATACAAACATTCAAATACACTTATGGAAATATGCTGTTGTGATATCAGCATTTCTTTTTGAGGCCTCTCGTCGTGTATTCCACCCCCCGCGTCTGAATTATTCAGCTTCAATGCCATTTCTATTCTTAGTCCCTGTACTAGTGTTTGGATGGCTGCAGAAGAACCCAGAGTGTACAGTAAACAACATAAGTAGCGTACTTTATGCGCTGCATAATGCCTGCAGAATAAAAGCAAGCCCTTTTCATTAGCTCGGCACTTTAGTGTGGATATTGTCGGGAGAGGGGGCTCGGACGTGTGCACGAGCACAAGTAATGACTTCCGATTTTCTTGGGCTAAAAAGATGTGCGACATTAATTGGGCAATTAGAAAATGCAACATGTTCGATGTTCCTCAACTTAAAGACCTTCGTGCGCGCACCATCTGCTCTTTGCATTAAAATATGTGTACATGCTGCAAGGTCGAAATTAAATGGCACTTTTTTTTTTTTTTTTTTCCCCGGCTGGAATTAATTTGCCGAGAGACAAAGAGGGGCCCAGAATTAAATCGAGTCGAAGAAGCGATAGAGTCTTCAAGGGAACATCAAAGGTTCTCAGACGTCCCTCTGGGCCCGCTTCACCCAAGCATTGATCGACGACGCCGGGTGGGAATGTGCTTACGGTCTCCCATCCACCAGCGAACTGATTTCATCCAGCCACGCCTCGCCGCTGAGATCTGCTAATCTCTCCAGTCGGTAATTGTTCTGAGAGAAGCAGCAGAGGAAGAAGAAGAGTGAGTGGCGGTGGAGGGAAAGATGGGAAGTAAAGCTGCAACTAAGGTGACATCTGCTGCAAACTTCTGCTGCCATCTGAATGCTGATAAACATAAAAAAAAAATGATTTCTTTAATTTGAGTTTTGGTCTAATTTTATAAAAACATACCCATCAAGCTTTCACTGTCACAAGGCTGTCATCGCCATGCCAACATCCGCAGAATTTATAATGATGTAGTTAATTATTAATATAGGTTGTGCTTTATCTGCCAGTATTATACAATTGATTCTAATGAATTGCAGTGTAATCATTAACCCTGATAAAAAGATTACTCTGTTGACAGAGTCGATGTGTGTACAGCACATCATATAAAGTGTTAGTGATGATGTTGACTTGTAATAATAGCAGGGAATTCACTATTCTTGGGGTTCTCTGAAGGTGAGCGGAGCAGTTTGAGGCTCTGACATCTTGTTAAAGTCTGATTAATTAGTATTTGTGATGACCGTGTAATCAAACAGTTACTTTGCACTCTCTGTGTCATCTTTCATATGTTTGCAACTACCTCCATTGGCATGAATTATTGATAAATAGCTGGCTGTTGCATGCTGAGCCAGAGAAAGACGTAAAACCTGGACTGGATTTCAGCCACAAAGAATCGGTCGGACAAAAGGCATACATTAAAGGATTTTATTCTGAAATGTAAAACACTGCTGTTCTCTGTGATTTTAAATATATAGTGTATACTATTTTTCAGTTACATAAAAAGAAAAAATGTAAATCTTGTTGCATTGCTTTGTTGACAAGCCTCAGGGCTCACAGGATTCGTATTTATCTCCGACGAGCATATCTGTGTTTTCTCAGCCTGGAGACAAATTCTGATGGAGCCGAGCTGCTTCACACCCTTTGAAGTGCAGGCCGGCATCATGGGTGTACTGTACTTGCGAGATGCTGTGACGCAAATAAGATCACACATGCCTCCTGAGGGACTGGCTGCACCAGCGCAACTTCCCTTAAAGACGCCACGCACGGGAAACGGTGTTGAGTTTGAACGCACCCTCTCCAGCCTGTGTAAGCCTTTTGGAGAGCTTGTTGCTCTTTAAAGGAGTCATCACCCGGAAATCGCAATTTCTCTTGTTAAAACATGCATATCTGTGTTTGACCTCAGTTGAAACTTGCCTGAAAGGCTGGAGTTTGAGAGTGGCGCCGTTTTTTCGCTTCTGCTCTTTTTCCGAACAGGAATAGCACACAAGGGTGTGCATTCCTAAAGCACGAGATTTTGATTCTGCGCCTTCGGTGACGTCACCGTGGCGGCTACTTGCATAAGCCCACCCCTCTTTCACCACCCAACCCCGCCCCGTCCGCTACCTGAAATCGCCGAAGCGCCGCCATTATGTTTTGGAGTCTGCATGCAGGCAAGCCCCCCCGGCTCTGTCCTTCCTGCGGCGAATCAACGCGCGCCTCATTACATATTATACAATGCACATCCGGACCAGTCAAAACCTCGCGCGTAATCTCGCGTGATAAAATCGCGGTACGAAAAAGGGTCAGAACAAGCTCAATGTTTGATTAAAATTTTTTTTTTTTTTTCTAATAAGTTTTACGAATTGATCCAAAGCGATCCAAGGGGGGCTGGATACGTATAAAACCAGGTGATGACTCCTTTAAGGACGAGCTACTACCCTGGGTGACTGTTGAATCCCCCCGGAAGAAAAATGAGTCACCACACTGGTCACAAAAATGGTCAAACTTCTCACAGTTTCAAGGTTTCGGTTCATTTGTGATTCCAAGTTCATCTTATTTGCATATGTGGCCACTCTTCATACCTGTGCTTATTTGATCTCTCTCTCTGGGTTTTCACAGGGGGGCGGCAATATTGATTTCACTGACACTTTCAGGGAATGCTTTTATTGACTGGCTGCCACCAATAAATTGTTGATTGCCGGTTGATGAAAAGGCTTCAGGCTTCAGTAAATCCCCCCGATAATGTCTCCGAAATTTCCTTATGCGGTGTCACATAACTGATTTGTTTAGAGCCCCCGACACCCGAAGTCCTAGCCGACAGGAAGTCCAATCTATGCTGCTGCTGCTGCTGCTGCTGCTGTTGCCAGGGTTATGCCGCTGAAGTCGAAGCAACTTTGTTATTAGATCCAGGCTTCCCGGCGGGCACAGAGCTCTCTCCCGGCAGAGTCGCCTCCAGTCTTTCATCAGTATCACTGTTAGAGAGAGACGGAGAGGGATGAGACGTCTGTGTCATGGGTCTCTGCTCTGTCTCTCTCTCTCTCTCTCTGTGTGTGTGTGTGTGTGTGTCTGTCTGTGTGTCTGTGTGTGTGTGTGTGTGTGTGTGTGTGTGTGTGTGTGTGTGTCTGTGTGTGTGTGTGTGCGCGTGTGTGCGTGTGTTAGAGAGAGAGAGAATTAGATGATCAAAACTGCACCGCAGGATTTCATTCTCCATAACTTAAATGTCAAATGTATCATTTTGCAGCCTATTTTTGTTTATGAATACAAGACATGAAGTTAATATATACACATAAACGTCCTAACCTGATGACTAATGAACATTAACACTTAGGGTTTTCATATTTTTCATTAAAGAAGCTGATCCTCAACAGATGGATTTGTCTTTGTCTGACTAACTTCATTTCTATTCCATGAGTCGTGTCAACTCCTCTCTTCCACGCTGGTTTAATTAGTGAATAATATATATATTATATAAATAAATCAAACAATTCTGTATGCTCTTCCATAATATAGTAAAATATATAACTAGAGGTCCATTTACCAACCATTCCCAGGCGTTTCCTCCTCAGCTGAAGGATGTTTTCAAATGAGGATAACATTTGGATTAAATCTCTGGTACATGGATGCATTTTAAATGCTGTGACTGATAAATATGTTTTTTGGGGCTATGAAACGTGGGAAATAATAACCTAAGATTAGCCTTTAGCCATTAGCGTCAACCTTATAGATGGGTTAATTACATCTTTACAGGATACAACCCCCCCTTTCCTGTCATATGTAATCAGCAGTAGCAGCAGTTATTATTCTGATCCCCCTCCTCCTCCTCCTCCTCCTCCTCCTCCTCTAGCTGAACCTGGATGAGTGGACCGCAGAGGAGTCCGCTCCGGACGCTCCGCGCCGGGCTTTGCCTCCCTCCGCTCCCGTTGAAGCGCCGTCTCATACGTCCAGCGATGCCTCTGCAGCCCGCAGACGGAGCGATACAGGAAGATACTACGGTGTGTGGGACCTTACCATCCATGTGACGCTCCTCCTGTGATAAAACCCCCGACGTGTTATCCTTCTCGAGGCAAAGAGGGGGGGACATTTCGGCGACACAGCAGAGGATTACTCTGGAGGCGAGCCTCGGGACGGCCTGCGTTGACAAGGTAAAGGGGAGCGAATGCGCAAATTGTGATGTCTCGTTTCATTCATTCTGCAGCGACATGTTAGTCATCATGACTTCTAGACGCAACTCTTTTATCAAAACATTTTATATTGGTTTTAATGTGCAGTCCTGGACGTCATGCGCCTTGTTTTCCTGTCGGATTGCGCGTAACGGACTGCGTTTGCACAACTTTCTTCTAAACACGGACAGTGACAGAAATGAGGTGATTCATTTAGACAAAGTTGGTAGACTGCACCCCCCCTCCCCCCCTCCCTGTGACAGCCATCCTCACCACTTGTCTATAAGTGATAATAAAAAAATCAACCCAATCTGTGCGCCTTCACGCGTCAGACGCGTTTGCAAATGCATCTTTATTATGAGGATGGATGCGGAATTGTGCTCCTCTTTTTGTTGTTGTTGCAAGATGAACACATTGCAATCAAAAAAGGAGCTGCTACCACTTGTGGGACGAGGATGCACTCCTCTGACCACGTCTCCCCTTCCACAAAGCCTCTGCAGACTGCAGTGATGGGTTGTGGAGCACCGTGCCATATTCCTATACAGCCACATCCACCTGCTCTGTGGGTCCATTCTGGCTCTCAGCATCTCTCCATGTGTGATTGCCAGCCTTGCCCACCAATACATGTAAGCTCCAAGTGCATAAACGAAAAAACATCACATCTGCAAAATTACTCTGGAGACTTGACTCCAGCTGCGATGTGAACGGACCACTTGTCTTGATGTAAAATGCACAACTAGTTCTTGTGCCAGAGTGAAGCTGTGTTAATGGCTCCTGGTGTTGATGAAAATGATACGCCATTAGGACGGACTGTAATTATTGTTCGTCTGCGTGGAAGGGGGCGCCCAGCCAGCGGTTTCTTCTTGTTATTCTGACTCCAGCAGCTTCCTGAGCCAGACACCAGGGGTGATGGTGTCGGGGCAAAGAGGTCAGTCGAGTATAAAGACGCTATTAGTAATGAATTAAGCACTTAAATAATACAGGAACAGGAATATTAGAGTGAAAGCTGCAGGCCACGCAGATCCTCCAGATTTGAGGTAATGTGCTACAGACGAGGCATATTTAATTCCCCCCCATCTCCTCCTCTCGTTATCTTCTTCTTCTTGCAAGTGAACGGCGTCGTTTCTCCCCCAGCACATTGTTTTATCTCAAAGAACAGTCCCACAATCTGTTCCCTGGGTACCTGCATGTGTCACCTCCTCAAACCGTAAGCGTGCATCCTTGTTAAACACAACCCCCCCTCCCCAGCATCTGCTCCTCTTCCCATCCCCCCCCCCACCCTCACATAGGAGACCCTCATGCATCTCGCCCCGTGTGACTGACTGCAGTGGCTTCGTGTTGGAGTGATCATTAGCTGCCTTCCCTCCCGCTCCGCCTGCTCGTCGGATAATTACGCAGCCGCCGCTGAACTTTCAACCTTGCGCCTCCCTTGTTGTCCTGATGCTGCAGGATGAGAGGCGGCTTTAGTGGCTTCACCTGATGATGACAAGGATTTACAGATTCAAAGGTTTTTTATTTTATTTTTGTATTTCCGGGTCAATTATATCCCGTGTTGTGCTGTTGTGCACTTTAGTTAAAACACACTGAGATGTGCTCTGCTACAAAATACCTGTAAACACCGCTTCAGTCGCCTGCTTTCCACACGCTGCCGGTGGAATACTAAGGATGCTGTTTTTTTCCAGGGGAGATAAGGGGCTTGCTGAATATTTTAAAAAAATCTATTTTTTCACACTTCTTCCATACCCAGCAAGTCTCACTTCGCAACCCAATTATGCAGCTAATGCCGGATGTTGATGTGTCATCACGGAACGGTCCAAATGGCGTTGTTTGTGTGTGCGTTCGCCGCTCTGTTTTTTTTTTAGATTGTCTTTGAAGCCACGGAACCCTGAAATTAAAATGAAATCATGGGAAAAAAAAAATGGACCATCAGATTTGAGCAGACCGAACGGCAGACGGAGGCAAAGACTGGTTCGTGGCACAAATATTGCTTTCTAACCCCCCGAAGGCTTTACAATAGAAATAAGGGGATGTTGACAGCAAAGAAGATTTGAGCAATGCACGGCGATGACGTAGCTGTTACTCATGTAACTCGTCGCCCCTCCGGTTTTATTAGGGAAGGTCAGAAGTCACAATCTTGTTGTAATGATGGTCGTGGATGACAGAAGTGATGAGTCAGCGATTGCGTTATCCTCAGATGTGCTGTACATTCTTTTCTAGTTGAATTTTTAATTACACTGGGCTTTTTTAAATGCTCACCTATGAGAGCAGGACGTCTTCTGTTTGCCAAGGCTTCTCTCTCACCAGTAAGACTTAACTGGAAGGGCTTGAGGGGACTCTTCGGGCACTCGTCCTGTAATCTCAGCCTGCACACTTTCCCATGCACTTAGATGCTGAGATTGGTCGCCAAGCAGTCGACAGGCCAATTTAATTTGTCCGTCTTTTCTCCTGTGGATGTTTTCTTCTTCTTCTTCAGGAAGTAAGGAGCTGTGTGGTACCTCCGGAGGGGGAAACCAGTGGAGAATATTTATGTTTTTGTGCCGTGAAGTTAAGAGATCAAGCCTTTTATATTCACCAAACTCGCTGCCCAGGAAACATGCCTCTCTGTAGCCGGGCAGATTGTCGCTCACACTCAATGACCATAGATTCACCGCTCAAGTACATTTACTAATCCCGCTCCTCTGAGATTATCTGAGTTTTTCGGCTGTAAAAATTCCATTTCTGCTCCCCAGGATTTATTCTTAATAACTTCTACCTTTTTTTTTTTTCCTGCTCTCATTTATCTAGCCCGTTCTCTTCAGAATATCAGGTCAAACCCAGCCGTATATCGGGCTGCTGTTGCATGAGGCAAAGTACATTACGCTCACTGATGATGTCACTTTGCTGTATACAGTATTCTGCTGAGGGAGGACTGTGTGTGCTGCACAGCAGCAGCAGCTATTGAATGTCTGGACCGTTGTTTACCGTCACAGCTTCCCCTTCATGCTTGCAGGACTTTCCGCCTCAAGCGTTCCCCTCTGTGGTGTTTGTCTACATGGTAAACACTTTGTCATACCGCATCATTATCTCACCTTCTGACTTGTCCATCTTTCATAAGCGAGGGGATGCTTGCACAGCACTGACACCAGGTTCCCCTTTCTCATGTGCGTGATGCCGTTCATGTGTCGTAACACTGTTTCGGTGCGATCGCCGCCCTTTCACCAGGAACTAGGCCACTCATTTGTTGATATGGAGACATACTGTGGACCTGCATTCGACAGGGGACAATGTCGATTCCAGTGGGAGAGCGAGGGAAGAGAGGCATGTTTGTACGCCTTCCAGCTATTGGAGCATGCTCCGACTGTGAAAGGCCACTGCCATTGTTGGGTAACATAATCCACCAGGGAGGCCTTCGGCCAGACGCTGGGGAGCACTGCCTGTACAAGCTCTCCCTCTCTCTCCCCCCCCTCTCTCTCTCTGTACAGATGCATATCCCTTTTCTGTCCTGGAATCAGCTGCTGAATGCTAAGCAATTTTCAACTGTTATTGAACCTGTGTGTGGGACGATAGTGCACACATCCCCTCATTGTCGCCATTCTCGACACACACGCTCTCTGCCGGCTGACAGCTTGTTTAAACAGTCTTATTGATGGTTTATTCTCATATTCTTCACTGATGGCAAAGGGGGGGGAAACGCAGACAAACAACTACATCCTCTGGGGAAAAGTCATTCCGGAGATATCTCTCCGTGAATGGGCTTTAGGGAAGTATGGTGGCGTGTTTGGTCACCTGCAGAACAACAATAACGTGTCTGGGAGGAAGAGATTTGTGGTTTTCGGTAGCAAACAGTGGATTATATACAGGCTCAGGCTTCAGTATCAGATTGTTTGCAGTCTAATAAGTGTAGACATGAGTTCCCATCATTGAGACATGCTATAGTGCACATAGCAAACAAACAGACTGTGTGTTTACTTGTAAAGTCTGTGATTATATAAAGACATTTAATACATACAGTAAAACGATTATCATGAATAGTTTTAATTTCATTCCGTCATTCATTTTGATCCCGATAACTGACCCAGAAGGCACATGTGGTGAAGTTCATGTCAAGTCAAGCAAATTTATTTTCCATTCACATGTTCTTACTTTCAATTAGTTCTTCTTTGTGAGAGAACAGCCTCGTGCAGCGAAGCGAAGCCCCTCATTGCCTCGAGTGTGAAGGCTCTGAACAAGAAATATGTCAACGACCCACTCATGTGCAAGTAGCAGCTTTTTTTTTTTATTTTTTTTTTAATGAAACATTTTGCTAGCATAACACAAAAAAGAACACATCCATTATAAAGCAATCGTGCCTCAGAAATGGAAATATGCTAATGTTTGTACAAACATTAGTGTTCCTCCCGTCATTTCAAACAACCTGGAGGAGTCGATGCTTCTTCTTTTTTTGTCCCACAGTCTGTTAGCATGTGCACACACAGTAAAGCCAGACGGACTCATTTGCATGCAGACAGAAGCTTTGGGGAAGTCTAGATGGCTTGTCTCCTGGACTGACAGTGATGAGAGGGCTGATGCCTCTTTTTGAGGACAAGATCTTACCATTTCTGCAGGAGGCACTAAAGACAATAACATCCAATATAAAAAGCAGATTTGAAACGGCATACATGCTATAACATAAATTGCATGTTATTGAACAGATGGAACCTCATGCCTTTTTATGTAATTGTCCAGACAGGATAATAGCAGCTTGCATGCCAGCATTTTAAAAAAGGTGTCTTCTCCCCGAGGCATCCAGATAAATGATTTCAGAATATTTTTCACAGCAACCCTTGATGGGATGATGGGTGGAACAGAGCCGGGACACAATCAGTGTTGTGCCGACCCTATTTAACCTTCACGCAGCGCACAGGTGTCACATCCTGCAATAACAAAATTAATGTGACGTTTTCACCGTTTCCCCGACGCCGATGAGAAATGTCGCAATCCAACCCCAGATGCTGATCCGTCGTTTCCCATCACTCCGTGCGATATTTAAAAACCCATCCGGCGTTGAAAATGACAAATGTGATGATGTATTGTTATGTGGAGGCGTATTTGATGAGGTGTTACGCCCGGTAAACCTCGGTGACAAATACTTTCGTTTGCAGCGACTGCTTCCCGATAAAAAATCCGTGCTTCAGCAGTTGAACGCTATTAATGTGAGGCAGGATGTGTGTGGAATGGTGGGAACTTAAATCAGCTCTCATCTGGTGTTTGATCATATTTATGTCTCTGCAATAGCGTGTCCTGAAAGTAAACAGGATATTGCAGAGACATAAATGTGATCAAAAACGGGGCTTGATTTCATGAAAATCTCTACAATAATCACTTTAAACATCAAGGTTTTCCCTCGTGTCGTATTTTCCCCTGGACCGTGAAAAGCAGCTTGTTGCTCACAGTGTGAGTGTGGTGAGGATTGGCTCCGTGGAGCTTGTTTTGACCCGCCAGCGTCCCTCCACGCCACGGCTTTCTGCAGCGCCCTGTAGCAGCTGGCCTGGCCGCCTCTCAGTGGCTGTGACGGGAGGAAGGAGGATGAGGATGAATCAGGGGCATGACGAAGATCTCCCCGGGTACGACTCCCCCTCCGAGTCGCCGAGTGCTGTCACACGGCGTGAGATGTGTGGTCACAGTCACATTCAGCCGTTTTTAAAGCAGGCAAGTGTGGCTCAACAAAGCTTGTTTTAGGGAATGGTGAGATTTTTGCCCATCTGCTGACAATAAAGTTTTATTGTATCATATCAGAATTCCAATAACTTCCTATTAGAGCCCGACCGATAAAGGATTTTGAAGGCCGATACCGATACAAATTACAAGTTGATTTTAAAATCCGATATTCCGATATATCGGCCGATATTTTTATTTTTTTTATTTCAGAAACGCGTAACAAAACATTAACAGATTTCCCTAACATAAGTTATTTGTATGATAATGATAATGATGATGCAGTTTAAAAATAAACCTTTTTATGTTATTGTCACAACGGGACATCGAAATATATTAAAGTTCTGATGAATAAAATGTATAAAAATACAAACTTAAGATATAAAACTTAAAGTCCTTTGAACAAAAACACAATAACAACAACAACCAAACACAAAGTTACCAGTATTAAAAGACTCGTTAAGCTTCATAAATATAACTTTGAACAAGACTGGAGACAAATTCTGTTAAGTTCCATAAGGGTGTTTCATCCGTTTTTATTTTATTTTTGAAATATTCATTTATCGGCCATTATAAATGCCGATACCGATAGTTTGGAAAATGCCTAATATCGGCCGATAATATCGGCCCACCGATATATCGGTCGGGCTCTACTTCCTATTTATTTATAGCTCATAATTAAATAATATATAATAATATTCTCCATTCAGCATTTACACAGATATTGGCATTGCCGTGGCACGTGCCCATCAAGAGTCTCCATTGGAGGTTCAGGTCGAGTCATGTGACGGGGGAAGCCTTTGTGAGCGCGGCCCCCGTTTATTTAAAGAACGGAGATTTATTTAAGAGCTTGTTAAACGGGATAAGCTGCAAAAAGGTAGAGCTCTAAATGGAATAGATGACCTATTTGTAGATGTCCACGAGTGCCAGGGTTAAGTGCCCGGCTGAGAGATGAATTCATCTGATAAGCAAGAGAGGATCATTTGTAAAAAATGGGGAATTTAAAAGGTAGCTATTTATTAAATCACTTGAATATAGAATGGATTTTTTTTTATATATATATTTCTTCTTTTAGCACATCTAATCACACTGTCAGTTCAGAGAATACTTAGCCCTGTGTGGCCTGAATGTTAAAGCAGTAATGCTGATACATCACAGAGGCGCTACATGTTGGGTACATCGGGCTTATTCTGATCCCGTCTTTGACGGAACCCACTCGAGATGGTCCGAGGGAGGTTTTTGACAGAGTTGTTTTGGAGCCAATATGGCTTCAGCCCCTTCATGTTCATGATTTTAATTGAGAGAGAGCGAGAGATCCCCCCCTCAAGTGTGCTGCCAATCTTCCCAGTCGAAGAAAAATCCTCCGGGGAACCTGCAGTAAAATGTTGAACCACTCATCGTCCTCCTGCGCCAGCTTACAGCGCTCGCAGCTTTTCCCCCTCCTCTTCCTCCTCCTCCTCCTGCGAGAGAGAATCCCGGCCTTTATTCCTCGAGAAACATAAATAATGTGATTGACGTTTGAATGGGGGGAAATATGTCACTGGGATATGTGGCGTACGTGTCCCTGTCATGTGTGTGAAGTACATTCACTCAACATGCAGTAATCTTGATGTGGTTGCATGATCCATAGGATTAGTTGGGATTAGCGAAGCGATCCAATTTCCACATGACAGCAATAATAATCTGTTTTCCAACTAATAACTTATTAGTCGTGTTGGGAAAATATTTATTCTCACGTGGAAGAGACTGCAAAACTTTTTGGACCTGACGCTTGAATAATCGATGAAGAAAAGCGGCGAGGGGGGGTCCGTGTGTAATCATAACATACACTAGTTACATATAGGGCCCGTGGATTGTGGGATGGCCATGTGAGGAAAGGCAGGCCCTTAAAACTCTGCCAGATTTCATTTCACGCTCTGCAGAGCACAGCCTCTGAGACAGTGACATTTACATGGCCCTCTATACCACCGCCAGTTGCTGCAGGCCCAAGGCACTGGCTAAATCAGGCACAAGGGCCAATGAATGGGAGGGGAAACGCGAGCGGGAGAACAAGGAGGAGACGGGCTAATGTGCTGCGCGTAAGATGCACACGGCGCACGCGAATGTGCTAACGCTAAGAAAAAGGAAGCGTATCGCGTCGCTCGCCGTCTTTAGGATAAGGAGCTCTCTTCGTAGGAACATGCATCACGGCGTGTGAAATGTATGAATTATGCAGCGAGCGTTTATCATCGTTGTCTCCGTATCATCGCGGCTTCTGTCCTGACCTTTTGCAAATGATGCTGCTTTGTGATGCACACATGCAAAGCTTTGAAATCCCACAAATATATTATAGTTCATTGAGACAGACCCCATTATATAGACAAATGGTGCTGTATGTGGGGTTGACTGTTTGTGTGTGTGTGGGGGAGGAGGAGACCATTGTTCAGGCAGTAAGGCCAGCTTTTCCAGGGATTATCTGCTCCAAAGACCAACCGGTCATCTCCGAACCAAAAGGTCATCAGGCTGGTTTAAATACTAGTTAACCCCTCCTGTCCCATTTTAACATACACGCCCCTAATCTGATTGGGTTACTCGACCTCTAGTAGCTGCTCCGCCTCATCCAGCGTGAGCAGTTTAGTCCCGACTGAGCTTCTTCTCGTGTTGGTGGTGCTCCCCCCTGAGAAGTTCCCCCGCAGTAGGTTGCAATAAAACATGCAGAGCAGCTGCACACGCTGAAAAATGTTTTCTGGCTGCATTCAAAGGAAAACCCTCTGGCAACGCGAGAGTGTTTCTTCCTCTGAAACCATTACAGACTGCTTTCACAGGTCTTCCAGTAAGCGCCTGAAATTGAAGGAAGACAAAGCACATTCGGCTTATATAATAACTGCACAGGACAACTTGGGCACCGTCTCCATCATTTGAGATATTCCCTCTGCCGAGCCAGTTTGGCACAAAATTCCCCCGCTCCTCTCGGCCTCCAAATCCTTGGCTTTTTGCTTTTTTTTTTTTCTTCCCTGGCAAGTTGCGTTGCTGTGATATTTTTTCCCAGGTGGTGTGAAACTATAGAGCCGTGTGTGGAAACACATCAGTCATCGTGCGCTGGCAGCCTGTTTCGACTCGGGGAAAGCTGCAGAGTTGTACGTGACGGCCTTTCATTGTCTGCGAAACGTTTTTATTTCATTCATGACATATTTCAGTAGGAGTTTTTTAGCGCCATAACCGTCCCGAGGACATAATCCTGTAGAAGGCAGATGGATGTCATGACGGCAGTAGCCGGAGAGCAGGTGGAGCTCGGCGTCGCCACCACGCAGTCTCAACTGGCCCCCCGTTCGTCACGGTGAAGTGAGTCAATACGGCTGTCAAGCAGATGAGTCCGCACCGCTAGTCCATTACAGAGCGGTAAATCCAGCGATGGCGCTTACTAACCGCCATAATAAGGTGGTAACAAAGTTATGGGATCATTAGCGAGCATGTGTCCCGGCAGGGCGGCGAGGGGGGGGGGAGAAAAAAAGCGAGCTTGGGAAGGTTACAGCGTGACAGATGGCGACTGTATGTGTGTGTCAGCGTGTGAATGAGTGCTCGGGCTTGTTGTTGCACAGAAACAAGTGGACGGAGGACCAAATATGGTTTTCGACTGGTTGGATTGATGGTAGCAAGGCTTTGACGTTGTTGCCAGTTTCACTCCTTCATGAGGAGGGTTTGTTTTGAAAGACGGCACAATATTCTCATTGTTTTTTGTTGTAATATTGAGCATCGTAGTATATTTTGTCTGTTTATTTCACACAATCTGCAATCACTTTATTCAATTTAGCTGGATTCAAAGCTCCAGTGTCATTTTATGAGTAATAATTTATCTGCAACAATAATTCAAATGGAACTCAACCAAATGTCATGTTTGCATTAATTCCCGGATTATCTCTTGGTTTATAGAGACAATCATTTGTCAAATTAAGTCTATAGGGATTACAGACGCCGGCTAACAAACTGACTGTTACCAGCATTGTTTTTATGATTCACACGGGACCCGCGAACACGAGCCTGTGAGACACGTCAGCGGAGTGATGCTGGGGATTCTAAATCCGGCATTCAAATCGCCATGTTGCGTTTTTGGCTGTATAGAGGGGAAAAAAAGGGCAGTGTGGAGGCAGAGGGGGGGGGGGAGGGGCTAAAAATGAAGTGGTATGTGGCCAAAACACGACTGATGCCAAGGTGGCAGGCATGGAAGAGATGGGAGGGGGAAGGTAAGATGAAGGAAACCATTTTCTCCTTTAACAGTGAGAGGTTGAGGGCGTATTTATGACTAATCAAGATTACCCCTCTATTAAATGTTGTTTTTTTCATGCAGCTAGAGTAGTTGAAGGTCTTGAAAATGGCTCAAGTCCACAGTAAACGTCACAGTAATATTGGTCACATCCTTTTTTCGTTTTTGTTTTCAGCCCATAAAAAGTAGCAACTGTGAAAAATGACTCCAGATGTAAGAACATGATTTTGAATGATGCTATTTTCCTTTTAAAAGGAAAAAAAACCCACATTTGACACTGACTAACGTTGAATTTGCTGACTGGCCTTGTGGACGCTCATGTTGTCTTTTCTCTCCAACCAAACGTTGACTTTTTTAAATTATTTTTTCTAACTGTAACCTCAACGTGTGACACCTGCTTTTTTTTTTGCTCGAGCAAATTTCCTTTCGTGTCTCTTCACAAGCTCAGGTTGTCCTGGTAACAGAGTGGCAGTGAATCTTGCTCTGCTCCCAATTTACCACCTCCACAGGGTCCAGAAGGGGAACGAATCATCAGACCCCTCCATCCACGTCGTCTTCTGGCTCTCCCCGTCTCTTGATCTCTTCACCCACTCGTTTGTGACGAAATCCAGTGTCGAGATTTATCAGTAATTTAATTAGTGGGGGGAACAAAAAGGTCAGCGCCGAGATCTTTGCACATGTGCGACGGAGAGAGTTCTTTTGCTAATTGAGCACAAAATGGAGAGACAGCTGGAGGTCTGGCCCCCGTGGGCTGAGTGATGTGGCTCGCCGCTGAATTAACTGGCTTCTCGTCCTGTTATTGGTCGCCACTTTTTTTCAGGTCACCACTTACGCCATGTATTCTCGCTGAGCCTTTTCAGGGACATGCCATTTTTAGTATAGATAATCTAGATATACGTAATAAAAGTGGTTTTGGATTCAATTCAGGACAGAAGATTTGCAGGGAGATCAAAAATATGTTTTTGGCTGAAACTCAGTGGCGTGCATGTGTGTGTGTGTGCATGTGTGTACGTGTTTGTGTCTGTGTGTGTGTGAGACAGAGTGAGGAGAAGAGAAAGATAGATGAATGTACCTGAGAGCAAGTTAATGCAGCTTGCAGAATGACTTCAGCACCACGGACAGCGCCTCATGCCTCATACATATCATATTGCTCTTTTATCCGTTTCGCAGCACTCCATCTGCTCACACACACACACACACACACACACACACACACACACACACACACACACACACACACACACGAGGATTCAAAAGCAAGCGGACGTTTATAGATTAATGAACATGGCAGTGCAGCAAAGATCTGTGGAGCAAGTTTCCGTGATAAGCTCAGCAAACACGAGTTCCCAGCCTGCAAAAAGCAACTGAGCTTAATTTAGCTTTATCTGCTTATTTCCATAGCCGGCCTCGACACCTTACAAATCCTTCTTCGTATAAAATGATGTTTGAATCTTTTTACTGCATTATTTTTGCAAAAGTAGAATGCTGAAATACTGTATTTGTTTAAATATTATGCAATGTGAACTGAATGTTTCCAGTAGCGTATAGATATGAACGTGACGGGTCAGAAAAATGTGCATTCAACCTCTACTGTTTCATAACGCTTGTTATGAAAGGACGGTTGTCTCAAACCTCTAGTGTGTCTTGGCTGGCAGTTTTTTGTTCAAAGAGACGCCCGGCTGAGCGAGTGTGAAGTTCACCATCAGCTCCTGTGTATTGTCCAAAAATTGCAGCGCTAAGATGTAAAAGATCAAACCACTCACCCCACCTGACAACACTCGCAGGGTTGTTTCATCTCCACTGTAATTGAATATTCATTTCCATCACACTTACTTCCCGGACTCCATTCAGACAGGCGTTTCATTGAACTTTTATAGTCTGGATGAGACCGTCTTGCCCGGATTATACTTAAAAAAAAAAAAAGATTTGGTCTCTCTCTTCGAGAAATTCTTGCCTTGGCTTCGTCAAAAAGAAGAACGAGCGGAAAATGCAAACAGGCAACTATTTACTCACTAATTTGAGATCAGAAAGCAAATCAATTAATGCCATTGTCTCTTTTTTGGGGGGGATGAGATGTATCTAATGCATTATGGACGGCAAGCCAGCCTTTGCAGCGTAATTAGCAAGTTGTCGAGAAGAGGATGCTGGGGTTTTCTTTTCCTCCGTAAATGCTTTTTCCCAGGAAGACAAGACGGTGAAAGCCTGCACGTCAAAAGCATGAAATACTGGCATCTGTGAGGACACCCAAATC
This sequence comes from Eutrigla gurnardus, assembly GCF_963514095.1. NCBI lineage: Eukaryota > Metazoa > Chordata > Actinopteri > Perciformes > Triglidae > Eutrigla > Eutrigla gurnardus. The sequence goes on along the minus strand of NC_139929.1, from coordinate 5,044,457 downwards.
TCCTTGGCGGTTCTGGCAGAGGGAGAGAGCGGAGTGCACAGGCAGCAGAAAATGGCTTAGTCAGGGTCATCACTAGCCAATAGCTTTGGATAGCTGTGACAAGCCAGGGCATTTTCTCAGGCTCCAATAAGCTAAGTGAGAAAAGATCTTGACGCCGCGATGCCAACAACCACTTTTCTCACGGCCTTTATTGGCCATAATTATCATACATTTTATGGAGTGTTTTCAGATCGTAGTGTTTATTTGACACCTGCAGAAGCTTTCATAGCTACAGCAAGAAGATTTTGATGAAATGGCATCTCATGTGCACTCTTTGAAGGGGAAACAAGTTTTTTATTTTTTGTTTTGATGAGAAAGATCCTGTCTGTAGATAAGAATTATCGATCTACTTGGATTAAGAAATGCTTTAAAACCATCATTAATCTATAATTGGCACAAAAAGAGTCTGAATTTGTATACAAATCATAATAACTTTCTAGAGTCTCCTTCATGTGAAGCAAGGGCATAAACTTTTTGTTGCACATCAGTGTCCGAGAGCAGTTTGCCAACATCATTTTGCATGCTACCCTGCTTATTTTCTGCACATTGATGAGCTTAAAAACTTCCGGCGTGACGGTAAATGTCAGAACGTCTCAGGTTCGACGTTGAGCGATGTGATCCTCATTCTGAAATATCACCGCTGACGAAACTCTGACTGTTCTCGCCTCGTTGAGTCGGCAGAAGCCGGTTTACGTTGCGCCACCGCCGGCTCGGCTGTCAATCAAAGACTTCGCCCACTCAGACGCTTGGAGGCAACGGTTTGTGATGTACTTCAAAAATATCCCTTTTCTTCATTTCAATAGATTTGTCAAATCACATTGACATGATTTTGGATCACAAAAAACATCCGATTTGAGTTTGACAAACAAACAGATTTGCCCGTGATCCGGTCTACTGTATCCCACAGGGGCACTGTTGTCTGATCTCGCTGCAACCTGCTAAAAAGTGACAGTAACTCCTCACTGAATGTGGTTTTCTATCATTCGTGAACGGCCACAGCAGGAGGGATGCACCTCCAGTATGGCGGAAGTCAAACGGAGTCACGATACCTCCGTTTGCTGCTGCTTGCACACTGGGATTAGTCCTTGCATGCGAAGTGAGGCGCCCGGGTGGTCCGAGTCTCGTCACCGGAGATGCACATGAGGATACATGAAGTTCAGTGGCCCGCAGAACAACAGATGTACTTCCTGTGATGACAGACACGCGAGCCGTGTCTCCAACATGTGTGATGAAACCCGGTCTGTTCAACCGAGCTGAAGGTTCGTCATGTTCGGACTCTTTTTGTGTGCTTTTATCATATCGTTTTCTTTGTCAAGTGCACACGCTCAGAAGGCACACTTGATGATGTCATCGGGATAATCTGATGGAATCTGGGCCAGCGTTGACGAGAAGGCAGGCCGGCAGGATGAGCAGTCTCTGTCATGATGATTTGTTGTGTAGGAGGGGAGGTGCGGTGGAACAGAGCGACGCGTCTTGCTCGCTTGTTTCCGTGTTTCCGGACCGGATTGTCACCTAGCAGACGCGATCCCCCCTTCGCTTCACGTGAAGGTTGCATCAAAACGCGCCGAAGCGTGAGTCGTTACACCTTGTGTTGTTTGTAATTCATGCAGTCGCTTAAACGAAAACAAAGTGGGTTCTGTGCACTCATTAAGCCGTTAGTCATTTAGCGTTTGGCAGATCTGAGCAGGAAGAGGAGGAGGAAAGGTGTCAAAGAAAGTACGAGAAGGGCGGGGAAGATCATTTTTTATTTCCGAAGACATTTTGAAGAACGGCTCCTGTGCAGTTGAGTTTGGTAAACGCTATAATGAACTCGTTGGGTTTTACATCCAGCTGTGATGAGTGGCAGATTCCCTTCAGGCCTAAAACGCAGCCATTCAGTCACGTTTGACTCTATGCAGCCTTTAATAAATGTTAGCTTTACCTCTTTGGGATCTCTCATGATTTTCCAAATGCCAGACTTTTCTAAATTTTAAGGTTTTATCGCTACACAGTTTAAAAAACATGTTGCATTTGGTCCCAAGCCATGCAATAAACTGTTGGAACAAATTCTGCAAATATTACAGCAGGCATTTAGACATCTAATTAAGCTTTCGCTCACTGCCAAACTGATAGTTTTATCCTCATGATAGACAAAAAAAATAATGAACTGATGAATGATGGTGATTATTTTTACAATCAAATGAAGAATGAGGTCTTTCAGAACTTTTTATTTTAGTGTCACAGCACCGAAAGCACCTTTCCAGCCCGGCCGCAATTCAAGGTTTTATGGCAAAGAAATGCATTAGAATGTTTGAAAACACAATATTAGTTATCTATGAAAAATAATAGTCAAAATAATGACTTGACCCCTCAGGGCCAGCGGGACTCTTTGGTAATCCAGGCATGCCTGAATTACAACAATGAACCAGGAGACATTTAAAAATGTGTTTTATGCAGCATATAAATGTCATATTTTAGCAGAATCAAGCAGTAAAAAAGGAAAAGTAGCAAAATTAAATACATTTAATTGGTCAACCTGCACAATTATGTCACATTATATTGTATTTTTTGGGTTATAATAAATTTAGGTCCAATCTCACTGCTCTTATCCACCTTATTTCCAGCCGTTGCTGTCAGCATAAGAGCCCTGATAACCCCCATGTGTGCTGCTTGTCATTAGAGCTGTATTTTTGGATATGATGGCGTCAGCAAGGCAGTTATCTGCAGCGACCTCCCATCATCCTCTTGCTGAACAATGTCTCCCCATCGATTTGTGTCGCCCCAAAAAAACAGATTGGAAAAAACAGACAAATCATTCAGTCTGCAGCCGAAACGTCTCCTGTTTGAGTCCAGGTTTCATCCAACTGTTTTCAGTATGAAGACTATATTAAATACTTTTCTGATATAATATGTCTAAATACAAATACATAGAGTAACAGGGACATTTTTGCAGGTTTCACTACGAGTCTAAAGCGACTTAAATGATTATGACACGTTCGCATAATCGTTGTACTCATCCAAAAAAAAAAGTGTGGAAAACTCTGCCTGCAGCGATGCGGCTGGAGTAATAGGATATCTAACAATCAATAAGCGCCTTATTGATTTATGCACAGGCCCAAAACAAACCAGAGCACACCGTAGTGATGCGTCAACATCTTCTGATTGCCCCGCGGCAAAACGTCAATGAAAATGATTAACTGACTGCTGCGTTTTGAGTGTAAGAAAGAGGGTCGACGTGTCGATGTAGCTACATCTCGTCATCTGAGTCACATTAATGCTGCATTTTTTTTTCCTATGGTCGATCACTCATTTTTGCTTCAAATATATATATATCTATATTTGGAAGTATGGATTCCTGAAGGTCTGGTAAATAATATCAGTATATATGTGTGTTCAGTGGTTACATAAGGATTTGCTCTGTTTGCATGAATGTGCATTAAGCTGGTGTTTATAGTAATCCTGCACATATGCTTGCATGGCTGTGTGTTTAAGTGTGTTTACAGTGCCGGATGCATGCGAATGTTTTTGTGTCTGCTTTAGTGGGAGACCGATTAATCGCTCGACCAATTAATCAGGCCGATTAATGGCATTTTGAGATCATCGGCCAATGGCTGCGCTCATGAGGTTGTTACATTTCATAACAGGTTTGACATCACAGTTACGAATTTAGGAGTTAAATTCCAGCTTTATGAAGTCAAATTGTGCAACAAGGGATTTAAAAGTCAGCATACACATCACCCCGGAGACCGAGGCCTAAGCCCCGCCCCTCCATGACTGTTACACTGGTATTGCATGTGGGTACGGGGCGTTTTTTGTGTATTCCGTCTAAGCCCTATTTTGTTCAGCACGTGTAATCCCCTTAAATTCCCCGCTGACACGCCGACTACCTTCCCTTGGAATTAGCGGAGGTAGAGATCAAAGCGTGCTCCTCTCACCGCCGTGTGGGACGACACAGAAGGGACGCGGAGTCGCACGAAAGAAGCTGAAATATGTCCTGAGAATCAAATCCATACCACACCGGTTCTCACGCTCTCACCATATAGGAGTTTTGCATTCATGCAAGCGCTCACATATAATAACCGTATCATATAAAACACTTGATTTATTGTCTCATAAAGGTATAATCTTCCCATCACAGAAATACGTGAATGTCATGAAGGCCCCATAAACAGGAATCAATCTCTTGATGGGGCCCGAGCTCCTCCTTTTTAACGACTCATACTTTTTTTTTTTTTGTTCTTATGTAAGCGTGATCCCACGCCGCATTAAACGTATAACCCACGGAACAATTACACACGTTAATGGGAGATAGCATGTAGTGTGTGTACACACACTGATTTAATGGGGGTATAGCTTCACGGAGCGGGCTGCTGTCGGCCAGACGGAGGGGCGAGCGTTCAGTCCGCGGCTTCCTGTTTCACTCCCTCCGCACGCAGATGAATGTTTATGTAGTCTCTTTTATGTTTGCGTGGATGCCATCTTTTATTCATCTGGTTAAATTGTCAGATGTAACAAATGTTCAGGAGCTGTCAACACAGCGGAGCTTCTGTGCATTTCAAAAAAGGGGGAGATGGGGGGGTCGTCTAATGAGACTCTGCGAGAGCGGAACATTAGAATTACACAAGCATATCCCATGTCTTGTGACGTCTCTGCAGAGTTATATCACAGCTCTGCAGTGTGTGATATTAGATGTCGAATCTGGTGCAGCGACGCAACGAAAACAGAAAAACAGGATGGAATGGATCCGTTTTCTTCATTAGTATGCTGTATGTTTGATCAAGGACGTCTTAAAGCTGCGATGTGTGAAAGAATAGTTTGACATCCTGGGCCTGCAGTGAAACAAATAATACAGTTCTACTAGAACAGAGCGACCTTTGTCCCCAGCGTTCCACTTTATAGTGAGTCTGTATAATACAGGAAGTACAGTTGCAGCTGAGTTCAGTGCACCGGAGCAGAATACCATTAAGGGTGATGAGCACTAAGGAGCATCGGCGCCTGAGGCCAAACGGGCTACTGTACAAGGACGTGTGCAAAATTATGCAAACAACGTTGCATAGTAACGACAGTTTATCACCGCCAGACAAACAGGAGCAAATCTTTTATTAATCTGTTTACTTGACAGGAGCGCCGTGTGCACTTTTCAACCTTTTTTTTTTTTTTTTTTTTTCTTCCCTCCCCGGCAGGATCAATGTCACGTTCAGGAAAATCATTCTTCCCCCTCCTCCGTTTGTGTTTTAACTGTGAGATGATCACCTGCGACACACCTCCACTCGCTCACTGTTCCCCTCCCCCCCACGAATGTCTTCATGAATCCCATCATCACCACATCCTCATTAATCTCATATCATCAAAAGGTTCAGCTGGAGCCTCAAACCACGTTTCCAAAACTGACTTCATACATCAATTACTGGATGTTAGACTTGATGAGTTTGTCTGTTATTATATTATTACGAGTTGATTAAAGCAGTCCATAAATATAATGGACTACACTGTTACTGAAAAATGAATCTACTGGAGTACGCCTGCATAATTTACGTGGAAGTCTTTAACTGGTGAGCATGAAATATATCTATCTAAATATATATCTTAGAGAAGGATAAGTGATGGTGTATTTAATTTTTTTTTGGCCATCGTTAATAACATTAGAGTCAAAATGCCCATTGTCACTTCCCAATTACTTAACCACTTTAATGTTATTATAGCAGATGAGTTAACATTATCCAAAGTCTTATTGGAAACAATAGAAGCGTATTGTTATTGTACATCATGGGTTACGCCCATTTATCACGTAGATCAAATAGTATTTTTCGACCATGCAGGTCATTGTTTTAGTGGTCATAAGTGAGAAAATGTATCGACGCCTGTCCTTGCAAGATGAATTCAGCAGCTGTAGGAAATGAATAATTATAGATCAGCTGTCATTTTGTTCTTTAAGTTGATTGTTTGTTCCTTGCTTGTAAAAGGTTGTCAATAGGCGGCGGGCGGGCGGGCGGCGTGAAGATACCGTCGAAGCCGGCCTTTCTCCCATAACGCCGGTGTATTTATGGTAACACCATAAATAGCACTGTGAACAATCGTGTTCTTATAGGAGAGGATTCGAGCGTGTTTGGGTTGTAAAGGTTAATTCTCTGCGATGCGGGAAAGACGATAAGAGTGCAGCGCGGCTTTTATTAGACCGTATTCAGCCAGCCGGTGACAGGAAATCTCTCCCGGAGAAATGTGATTACATGCTATACCGAGTACTTGAGCCAAAGAAATCATAGCTGCACCGTAAAGAGTTTCATTTCGGGGTTAGTTCTCCACCTTCCTATCTCAAAAACAAGGCGCTTCCTCGCATGTGTTGTGTTCCCTGGGTTTAGAAAAACACTCGTCATCATCTCTCATTTTTCTCGTCTTCCAATTCTGTTAAAGATTATCGACGGTCTGGCTCTCTAAAAACTAAATCTGGACCGCATCTCTCCTGAGAGTTTCACACAATCCTCATTTTGTCTCCCAACATTTATTCTGCAGTTTTACCTAATCTGTTTGTTCCTTTGTTGGTTCCTGAGCTGTACGATGCATCTGTCTCCCAGCTGTAACTCATGCAGACGGCGTTCCCGACGCTCATTCACTGCCACTTTACTGTCTGCGGATGACACGCGGGCCGTCTCTGCCCTCCTTCACTCCACGTGAGGGTGTAACGGTGTGTTATGATGGGTTCTGCCTGCTGCCCTGCACCGCAGATACACTAAGCACACTCACCGGCTCGGTAATGGAGATATCCTCTTCCTTCAGACTGGAAGATGTGCTGTTATATCTTCCTCGTGTCCGAGACGCAGCATTGTCTTCTTAATTTATTCAAAACCAGCGAAGAGTTACATAACCTCCAAAACATTTGGAGTCAAGACGATATCAGTGAGTTATGCTTCCCGGGAGGATGTCGCCGTTATGCAAGCAGTTTTATTAATTCAAAGGATTGAGGGTTTTCCAAATAACCACTCTATCTCAATTTAAGTTTGGAGTTTAAAGGAAGGGGGGGAAGACTTGACACACTTAAATAAGCAGCTTCTGGCATATTTTGTTGTCTGATGTTACCATTGTTCCTGGTGGGTAGAGGCCAGCATGGCAAAAAACTTTTCCACAATTCATTTTCACTTTGATCTCTGTGGTCCGGCAAGTCCTCAAGTTAACTTCAGACGTGTGGTAGTACAATAGATGAAAGACGTGAATCGATCCTATTCCTTCATCTTATTGATGAATGCGTTGGTCTTTGAGTCTGATTTCTCAACATGGATATCCACAAAGGTCACTGCGTCTCATTATCATTAGCATATCATGCTTTATGTTTTTAATACCTAGTTTTAATAGTTTTATTTTGCAAATCCCTTGAAAACACTCAAATTAAGGCTTTATTTGTCAATCTTCTAGCTTGTTCTAAACCTCGCCCATGTGTTCCTATTGATTATGGCCAGCAATATGTACGTTCATCTATAAAAAGGCCTCAGTAATTCACAAAAAAAAAAGCTTTTACTCGAACAGCAGTGAATGTTTTGTGGTCTGTGTGTTTGGTTGGTATTAACAGCAGCAGGAAAATGTATATAAGGGTTAAAATAAACTACAGTACCCATGTTCACAGTAATGAAATGTCGGAGTACGATGATACGGCTCGTTGATGGGCGTTAATCAGTTTTAATGAATAAAGCAGTGAAGGTGTTTGCTACACCTCCCTGCTGTTATGGTGAATGTTCACTGTTGAGAACCAGTATTGTCAGAGAAAATGAAAATTTTCTGTTTACAAGCAACCATTGTGCTAGCAGCTGACTTTAACCACGCAAAATTGCTGAAGAGAGAATCGGAAAGAAAGAGTTCATCACACAGTTCTCCAACAACCTCTCTGATTTCTGCTCACGTCTGCGTCGGGAATTAAACGTGCGGCGTTTATTCGGTTGTGTGCATGTTAGCGGGGGGGGGGGCAGAGAACGTGATGCATATATTTCTTAATGTGCAACATTAATCATTATCATACAGAACATGAGAAAAGGGGGGGAGGCTATCACGATAACAAAAAGAAGCTAATCAGGGTGAAGGAAAAGTAGCGTCGGCACGGTAACCAGCTCACTCGTCATCCTCTTCCCAGCTGGATCCCATCTATCATCTCCTCAAAGTGGAGCATCGAGCTATGCGGCTGATACATCGGAACATTTTACGTCTGACCCACAATCAATGCAGGCTTGAACGCCAAGAATCTGTTCAAAGAAAAAAAAAACAGGGAGAGAAAAAATCACTCATAACTGCATTCTCCCGTTCCTCTGGCTCGCGTCCAGGACTTTCAATCAATCCTTTTGGCGGCGAGAACTCAGAAAGAGATTGAATTAGGTCCTGGGCGTTGAACCGCGGTTTCTTAATTGGCACAGGATTAGTTCGCATTGATTTGGACCTGATTGGAGTCCCTAGGCTTGTGTTGCCACTTAATCACACACCCTTCTCCCGAACCCCGTCATTTGCATGCGTCCTTCCCCTCAGCCCATGTCATTCATCCACAGTCCATGGCAACCTTTGTGGGGAAAGCTGCTTGAGATCGGCGGCCCCCGGACTATCGCCGGTCCTGCAGCCGCGCACGCAGCGTTAATCAGATTTCTCTGGTGTTAATATTACAGCAGTGTCTTGGTACAGTCAAAAAAAAAAAGCTGATGCTCTGCCAGGTCTAGAAAATTGCCCTCTGGTTAGAGAAAATGTTCTGATGGATCGCCGCTGTTACTCCGAGTGAGCAGTGGAGAGCGATGGAGTGAGAGAAGGAGCCGGGAAAGATGTTTTTTTTTTTTTTCCTCTCCTGGGGAAATAAAGTGAAGACAGGAGAGAGAGAGAGGGAGCACAGATTATGCATGAGAGAGGACAAAAGAGAGAAGGGGGAGAGAGCGGAGAAGATCACAAATAAGGTTGTGGGAGCAATATGCTTGGGAAAAAAGGGAGCAGCGGAGAGAAGATAAGGGAGAGCAATGACTGGAGAGAGAGAGAGACGTAGACGTGGAGATGGACTGGAGCTGTGACAAGACTGTCCATTAACGGAGCATTCTGTGCTTCCAGACCTTGAAGGCAAGTGTCCCTGCAGCGAAAATGAAATTTATGGAACTATATTGTATTTTCTGCTGAATTGATATGTGATGATGTGCAGGCGTTTTGTTGCCGAGATGTTCATGTCGGTGAATACCTCGAGTTGAATCTCAGCGTTACGATGAAACCCCATCGGAGCGGCGTTGACGTGATATGAGCGTGCACGTGTCGTCTTGTCACCGACGCGATTGGATTTGATTATAGGCTCTGGCTACAGATGGGTTTGCAGGTAATCTCACATTGCAGGCAAGGCAATTTTATTTTGTATTGCACCTTTCAACAACAGGCCGATTCAAAGTGCTTTACATAAAACATTTAAAGCATTGGAGAAAAATAAACATTAAAACAAGCCAATAAAGTTTAAAATGAAAAATGAAAAAAAAAAATATTGTTTGTTCAAGAAACGTTGCAGAACCTCATTGTTAAAATCTTCCGTCTAGCTCAAATTCCAGTTAGAAATTCGGATCTATTTTTCCAGGCGTAATAACATTCGGCTCTGTTGTGATTGACAGCTCAGAGGGCGGAACCAAAGTAAAAAAGGAGCTCAACGACGGGCTTGAATTGAGATTCTTTTTTATTTCATGGAACTTATCACCTGCCTCAAGTTCTTTTTCCAAAATTGTTGTAACCAAAAGGATTGATATGAAGTTTTATTAATTTTCTCCAATTTTAGCACCTCGTTAGTGTTCTCCAAGGAGTGTTCTCCTTTAGTGTGTAACTTCCTACCACTATCTGCTCCGTCTCATGGTCTGATTCACAAAATATATTGCACTAATGATAATACAGTTTTTTTTAATTGGTTCATATTTCATTATGTTTATTTTATTTTTAAATAATGACATGGAGGGGACATGAATTCATTTATTTTTCAGTCATAGGGTGGCCAATTTCCTCACTACCATATCAGGGACAGCTGTATTCTTATTCAATGGGATTGGAATAAAATGTGTATTCCATTCAGTATATAATCATGATGTGAGCTTGTGAATAAACCTCCAAATAAACCATCGAAGAAAACACCATTTGGCAGCAAAAACCCCAAACATTTTAAATGCAAAAGAGGGAAAGTGGCATCGTGACTCACCAATTATTCTTCCTCCCCGGATATTCGTTGCTGCTCTTTACTTATTCAGCACTCCTTTGTCATTTTGAATATCCAGATAGAAGTCACAGTTCACACATATTTGAAGTTCATTTTTTTATCAACTCTGCTGCGTCTGTGATCATCAGAGAGAAAAGCCTCTACAAAGGCAGCGAGCCTGCCACACCGAGGACAGACGATCCTGAACACGTTGATGGAGTTGGCTTCTCCTCTACGTTCTGACGGCCGCCCACCTCTCGCCGCTGGATTTAGTGGAATCCTCTTCCACTTCCTGTATTCCCAGTTGATCCATACCGACGTCGCTGTCATCGTTGGCTTAGAAACACCTCAGACCTTCGGTTTCCAGTCCTTTGGTCCCGAAACATTCATCGTTATCATCTTGCCGTTTGTTTCTTCCTGAGTGCATCTTTTTTTTCACAGCATTTGGGTCATGAAACAAAACACCGCTGAGCTTAACAAGACGGTCGGTGCTGCTGTAGGGTTCATCTTTCTGCAGTACCTTTCGCAAAGAATGCACTGATATTGTGTTTTGCTAGTGTGTCTTTTTTTTTACACCTCCATGGCCAGTTGAGAATTCCTGATGGCATCAAGGGAGATGAGGCAGCTTCCGATTAGACGACCAGTCCAACAATGTCGAGTTGGAATCTGTGCAAACCTCAGAAAGCCTTGATAACCAGCTGTGACTTTTCTAAAAGGAAGTTACTTAGTCTAGTTTGCTAACTTCCAAGTCCATCCATCCATCTACTGCTTTATCCTGTATTCAGGGTCGCGGGGGGATCCCAGCTATCATTGGGCGAAGGCAGGGTTCACCTGGACAGGTAACCAGTCTATCACAGGGCCAACATATAGAGACAAACAACCATTCATGCTCGCATTCACACCTACGGGCAATTTAAAGTCATCACTCAACCTATACCCATCCTGCATGTCTTTGGACTGAAGCCGGAGAACCCGGAGAGAAACTTGCAAGTCCAAAATGTTGAATGTAAAGAGACAGATGTCCTAAATCCACTACAAACTACACGGGCGAACATCTTCTATTACCGTTTCCAGGGCAACGGGGCTTTGACGTGCTCCAGTCGTAGCCGCAGCCTCATTTTAGTTTGGATTTCTTTTCCACAATAAGTGCAGAAGAGAATTCAAATTTCAGTACATTTTTCCGTTACTGTCGTGCAGCTCGTTCGGTCAACTGCATGTCATAGTTGGTTAACACTGAAAATGGCAACGGATCCCCCGGGGTTGAGTGAAAGGAAGCAGAATGTGATAGTCAGCCAGTAGGAGGGCTTATCCGAGCCGTCAGCATCCATCGAGTCAGAGCGTAAGAAAAGGCAGAACTCTTTTCCGATTCTTAAAAAAAATGATTCTGTAGATATCACATCGGCACTTCCGAGGCTCGCCAACATTCACGCAGTCAGACATAATGTGCCATATGTCTCCTTTACTCTTCCACCGCATTCACACCACAGGCCTTCACGCTCGCTGCCAAAACGTTGCTGCTCATATCTGATCGTTCTGGCTGCTGTTCATATGTATTCTAGGATATTACCCGTATCCTAATAGGAACTGACAACAATGTCAAAAAGACATGTGTGGAGAGAGAGACAATGACAGAAGGTATCCCATCAATGTTTCAACATTCAGTATGCTTCTTCTGCTCTCTACATCAATATGTCCAATATGGAGCTTAGTTCTATCAGTTTTATCATATTTTTTATATCATTTTGCTCCTGTGTGCATTGTTTCCCAGCGATGGTAGTCTATTGGCAGTTATAAGCAGCGAGGTGGAGATGTGGAGCTGGTGGAGGATGGATGCTCCGACTTCCTCAGCTTGATTTGACAGCGTAGGTCAAGTCAAGTGTGTTTACAGTTTGTTTAAGAGGGCTTTGCAACCCGTCTATTGTGCCATCCTCGATCCTTAGACCCTCGAGTCGGATAAGTAAGCCTCTGAAATAATAATAAAAACCCACGTTTCAGATCAGATTTGATTTAAAATAACTTCTCTGACATGTCACATATGGCCTAAAAGTGCAGTCAACTCTCCGTCTTGTAGCGATTCCTGTGCTTCTACACATAAACACCTGCTTTGTAATTAATGACTACCTGTCGTCGGTGTGTGGTTCTGGCATTACAGCGCTGTGAATTCATTAAGCGTGCCCTTTTGGAAGTCTAAGCAGCCAGGTGGGGTGCCGTCAACTCCTCCCTCCTCTGAATCCCTCCGTGCATTTCAATTGCAAATACTGTACACATCTCGGTGACCTTGGAAAATAATAATAATACAAAAACACAGATGCTACTCATATTCTATTCTTTTTCTTTCGGGGCAGTGCTAACATTTTAACCTACCTGTGTAGTGTTACAACATATTTTTCTGTCTGGGCCTGGAGAAAGGCTTTCATTCACTCTCTCTGGGAAGCTCTCGTCCTCTTTCATCCTCTTCAGCAGCAACACTGAGAATATATCCTTCCATAGTTTTATTTGTGATTTATTCCAAATCTGTAATGATTTGACTCACACAGAGACTATTTTGGGATGAGTATGTTTTTCTGCAGATGGATGGGATTCTCCAAGTTCACGTCCGACTCCGTCTCCGTGGATTCCTTCACCCGTGATTTACTGGCCTTATAGGGTTTTTGATGGATGCTACTGTATGTTTATAGCTGACTGTGTTTGCAGTTATGAGATGAGGCCTAATCGAAAAGCCGGGTCAGAGCGGGCCACGGTTTGGATTTATGGTTGCCTGAGCAATGTCAGTCCAAAGTGACCTGAGACGGTCTCACTGAGTCATCACTAGTTTATGTGTAAGTGTGTTTGTAGGGGTGGGGGGGGGGGGTTGTTGTTGACTGGCACAGCTAAATCTAAATCCTCCTCTTTTACGTCAATAATTCTCTGCTTTTTCACAGCCCCTCTAATCCTCTTTCTGACGTGACTCACCTCTGTTTCTCACCAATGCCGGCACGCCTTCTACAATCAGGCGACGGTCCGTTTTTATGTGCACACATGCTCCTCGCGTGAGTGCGACTTCAATCCCCCCACCATCTACATCTTCCAGATAAAAGTCCTTTGTGCTTGTCCGACTGGCAGATAAGAAAATGGCACACGACAACTTCTGAGTTGATGTCATGAGCTCCCGCTCCACAGAAAATCCATCTGTTGTACCGAATACAGCATCGGATTCGGGGGGGCCCCGCCTGGTGAAAAGTCGCGCTGCTGTGAAAATGCAGTAAAGCACGGAGATAATCACTGCTTAAGTTTGAATAATGGCTGTGCAAAATGGATCGGCGGTACACCAGTGTAGAGATTATGCATCGTGCTGGGTTGGCATGCAGCCCGCCGCTGCTGCTGCTGCTGCTGCTGCTGCTGCTGACTCAGAGCGAGCAGAGCTGGGGCTCGGGGGGTTAATGCAGCAGGGCCCACAAGCTGATCCACAGCCCCGTCCTCATCTGCCAAAACTTCAAAGGATGCCCTGACGGAGTCTAAATCGCCATCTCCTCCGGTCAAGGCTCTGCAGAACGCTTCCCCTCCCCCTCTGTGCACAGGTCAAAGTCGGCCTCATCTTTTATGTATCACTCACCCCATTGATTGCACTCTTAGAGATTCATGAATACAGAGGGACCTATTTCCGTATCATGCACCAGCATATGGAGGATTTTCTTCTTTTTTTTTTTTACAAAAGCGTGGAAATATTCCTCCCGTCTGTGCGGCTCTCATTTCATTCCCCTCTCATTCTTCTCTCCGTTTCTGTTCCCCTGTCATTTTTCATACCTATCTCTCACTGCATATCTCTCTCCCGACTTCCACTTATTTTGTGTAGAAGGTCACAGTCATTTCCCCTTTTGACAGACCTTTTTTTTGGGGGGGGGGGGGGGGGGGGGGGTATTTATTCATCACTCATGAATTATTCAGATTGCAGATAGTGAAAACAGTGAATTTGAGAGCTGCAGTTGACTTTCAGGAAGCTTCCCGGAAGATGGATACGTCAAACTTCTTCAAGTCAAATGGACACACACCTTATATCATAATGAAACCTCCTCCTACCGACTCTGAATGTAATACAGGTTTACTCCCATCCTTGATGTGCATGTTGACACAACTGAAGAATAGCCATTATGGCTGTTCTGTCTATTCTGCGTACTTATTCTGAGATCGGGGAAAAACGCCATTAGCATGCCGGCGGTGTCTCTTCTATATTCATTTTATGTTCATCCCTCGGTTGTTTACTCATTCATGAATACTTATGTTGATCCATTTTTACGGGCCAGCCCTCCCCACCCCTGTCTCTGTGTTCCTGTATGTGTTTAAGTGAAGTGCGCGTTATGAACCCCGGCGGAGTGTGAAATTGAAATTCTCCCCTGCAGAGGTGGCGTGATTGACAGAGAGGAGAGCACACATGAGATGGGGAATCTCATCTTTCACTGAAGTTGTTGTCGTTTTTCATGATGAAGGGCTTCGTTAAAAGATGGGTTTTATCACGCTTTGTGATGTTTATTTTGCCACACTATCATTATTTTAACACTATCAATCTTTATAACCGGGAAGGCTGCTGTGTGGCTTAAAGTATCTGCTTTGTAAATATTCCCGTCAAGTTATATCTGCAATTTGAGTAGTTTTAAGATGCTTTCACATCCTATATAGTGGGGGAAAAGTGTGAGTGAAGCTCCAGAGACCCCCTTTTAAAACTTTAACATTGGGGTGAATTTACTATAATTATTATATTAAAGATTAAAGTGAGTGACGGGAGGGTGCTGTCACAGACACTACATCCATTTTTATAGAGCCAAACAAGATAATGACTCTTGATTTTATTGGTGTTTTTAACAAAAATGCCAGATGTGACCTTATTTATCTGAGCTCATAAATAACAGGTTATGTGGACAGTTTTTTGCAACTTATGCACTAACTTTGCATGAACTCTGCATTGCCACACTTTAATTTTATTGGTATCTCTGCAGCCACATGTGAAACGGACATGAAGCCCCCCTGGAGTAGCATTGCCCCCCCTCTGACCTGTGTGTGTCCGTGCGGTGTGTGTGTGTGTGTGTGTGTGCAACCTGTCCAAACAAGTCCCACCTGGCGAGTGTCGGACAGACCACCATCTGTTATATGCCCCCACGTTGAACTACCTGCCACCTCCTCTTCATCGCCTTCATGGGAGATCAGGGAAGGGAACTCATTTGCAAAGTGTTAGTTTATACTCTCAGAATCACACTAATAATTATAAGATACATTATATAAACCGTATAAATCCTACATCGGCTGCTGTGCGCTTTAAGAGATGGGAGCAGCGTGTTGGTGATCGGCCTCATTGTAAAGCAGGGTGAGTAATTGCCCCGAGACAATCACCCTCCCTCAAAACACCTCGAGGACTTAACAAGCCAGATTTAAAGGCGCCCAAATAGGCTTAAAATGACTTTCCTCCCCTTATCTATTATTTCTTGCTCGGCGATGAATCCTCCCTGAGACGTAGCCTCCCAAAAGATGGGATTTAGGATCAAAACCAACATGTTTGTGCTGTGATTCTTACATCCAGACAAAAAAAACAACAGCCATTTTTAATGTCCTTTAATCCGCCGTCTCTGGTCTACGAAGATCAAAGTTTTCAATTTCTTTTATGAGGGTCAACTGGAAAGCAGGAAGGGGGTTTTCTTTTTGTTTTCCCTTTTATTTCCCCCCCTCCTCCCAAGCATTTCATCAGTAATTTGCGACGCTGAAGTTAGTCTGGAAACGAGGCGAGGCAGGGAGCAAAACAGCACAGCGTGAGCACCCGGCACACGGACCGGCACATCAGCCACCGGGGCTCGGCGGGAGGGTTTTTGGTGTGTTGTGTTGAATCCTGAATCACGGACTCGTGTCTTTATTCACTTCAAGGTGGAGAAATGTGCACGCGCAGGACACGAGGAGCCTGGAATTAAGCACGGGGGAAGAAAAGATGCCGAAGATGAGACAATAAAGAAGGTGAGCCTGACTTCCCAGCATGCACTGCAGCTCTCATTGAGGCCTATAATGTGAGGCAGAGCAGCAACATAAAGAAAACACTTGACATGCTGTATATAACATGGACTCTGATTGCTGTCAATTCTCACCTGCACACTCACGGGTCACCTTTGACCCTTGTATGCGGCCTTCCTTTTGAAAGCTGTACTTTAAGATATATAACCTTTCAGCGCACCATTAGTGGAAATGCATCCGTCAAGGCTGACAGCCTTTCAAAGAGACAGACGGAGCAACAGTGGTGCGAAGGCGGGTTAAAGGGATGGGACAGCTTTTTTTCCCTGTTTGTGGAATAACAACCGGTGACGGAGCAGATGGCGGCGGTGAGATAAACAGTTTAAAAAAGTGTGCGAAATTGCTTAATAGCGAGTAAACGTGCTAAGCAGGTTTACTTTGCGGGGCGTAAGTCAAAGCACTCTAGCAATGTTGTAGAGAATTAAGGGAGGGCAAAACAGGAGGGAGGGCAAAAGGATTTACAGTTATTTTTGTCACAGGACACGTATAAAAACATGATTATTAATATTATAATCTACTACTTTCACCCGGATGGATGTTTTTATGATACACCAGCGACCTAGCCTGCTTATGAATGTTAAACTTTTACAAGAAGAACAATGACGCTTCATTTCTGGAAGGTTAAAACTATTTTTTTTTTCTTCTATAAGAGTCCTGAAGGTTTCTGACATGTAATTTTTGGAAAATCTGCTCCATGTAATAGTCCCTTGCACATCTTACATTTTATTAACTACTTTTAATTTAATGATCTGACTAATGTAAACCTATAGTATGGTTGTTTGCCAGGTTTGCATTTTAGATTTTAGCATTTTATTATTTTATTTTTTTGTACTTTTTTGGGGAAAATGACTTTTTCAGGTTGAAATGAATTGTTACAATTAAGCAGATTCATTGCTTTGATGTAAAATTACCATATGTGAATACAAATACTTTATGTACTTAGGTAGAATTTTCAGGTATTTGTACTTTACATGCGTATTTAAATGTACAGAGTTGTTAGGAAATCATTCAGGCAACTTTCCCCAGAATAAACCAGTGTGCTGATAATAATCCCAGCAGCTGCAGCTTAATTAGAATGGAAATAGTGCGTCGTCATTACCATGAGTGGTTAATCACGCGTGGGATCCCATCCCTGGCTCGGCTCTCGCCGTCGAGCCAGACCCTGAACCCTGAGGCCCGGAGCCGCTCGCCAAAAAGCTGGATTTACAGCGAGCGCAGCTTAACCATTTGCACAAACGTATCATTGCGCTGGCTCGGGTCATCATGGGAGGCTATTTGAAAAGAAGTAATGTGGTTTTACAAACGGGGACTCTAAGCCAATGTGTTGTGTGTCCGGGGGAAGTAGGGAGGGAGGGATCCGGGCTGAATCACGTATCACAGGATTCCTGCACTCAACAAACTTGTTTCAAATATCGCAGATGTTTTATGTTATCCCATGCAAACATTTTTGGGTGTTTTTATTTTTATGCTCCAAAAAAATGTTCCTTTTTAAAAAGAAATCCTACATTTTAACGTGAGCGGGGCAGGTGGGAGAGAGAAAGTGGATCATACCATAACATGACGGCGTTGGGGTAAAGTAAACCATATTCTGTCTGTTTTTTTACCATATTTAAGCTTGTCAAACACGGACTTGTGTTAAAAAAACATGACTGTTTTATATTGCATTTATCTATGCAATATTTTTTTAGGGGTGCTAGGACTCAATTTAACGGGCCTATGACATCACACGTTCTGTGGAGTGTGTTTACAGAGATTAGGCAGCGAGTGAGTGTGTAATTAGGGACGAACCCATGAGGTAAATCTTGGCCAGTGTGAAGAACGCCACGGCGCTGATTCTGGCAATCACAGCCGAACAGAACGGACACCCGGTGGTCGGGTCGGGAAAAGACGGGAGGAAGTGATGAAATAGGGAGAAGGCCTGAGGTAGAGAGGGAAGAGAGGAAAGGAAAGAGAGCTCTCCAGACTGACATTTAACAATGAGCTGCCCGGACGGAGCTAGTAAACATGCATTTCTTTTCACTTTTCACATTTTCCTTTTCAGCCAGGGAGCTTCGTCTCAAGGTGTTGAGGTTCATTTCTTCAGCTGCAGGCAACCAAAGATGTTTTTATCTATTATTATACATAGGCTGCACTAGATGATACTAAGACAAATAGTGTTGTGTAACAGTTTAGTGGCTTCATGCACAATGGGGCTGTAAATTGTAAATCTGATTGGCACACAGCAGTATTGATCCATCTGAGCTTTCAGCAACTCAAATAGTTCAGTTCAAAAGGATCTTTTTGATTACGTTATATATCAGGCCCTAATCTATTTAAATAAAGAGCACAAGGGAACCTCTTTATCTTCCCCCACTTCATTTATCCATAATAAACTAAATAATCTTTCAAGCGACCATTCAAAGATTGTATCTCTACAAATTAGCCGTCGATAACATCCAGTGTTGAAAAAGTTCAGTGTTATTGGATGCGATGTGCGTCACCTCGCCGTTATCCTGCGTGTACCTGAGCAGCAAATTCTGAAATGGGAAGTTAATTTAACTTGCTCAACGAGCGGCGCATTTCACACTTCATTTGGTCGCTCATGAAACACTCAACGGCGAATCACCTTTACATCCTCCATGCTTTGTTTCTAATTTGAATACTTCAGTGTTAGGGCAAAGGCGGAAGGCAGTTAAATAACGTGCTGCTTCTTTTTTTTTCCTACACTGCAGAGCGATCATTGTTATCAGAAGTTCAAGTATCCTTGAAAATGCGAAATATTCTACCTCAAACCCTTTAGTTTCTTCCCTCTCAGCTTTCAGAATTAGCAACTATCGTGTTTAAACACTAAATATGACTAACATTTACTTCTAATAGACAATTGATTGCACTATTTAGTCTCCATGGACACTTGTCGATAAAAGCCTGTGAAGTGTTTAATTTTCTCCATCTTGAATTGAACAAATGGTGGAATTGTCCCGACAAATCATTGATTTATTAATGCAGCTTAAGCAGTAATATTGATTTCATAGACCTCGGATGAACAAGTAACATGAAAGTCTTAAACCTTTTTACCCGAAATGGTTCGATCCCAAACGTTTTTCTTCCAAAACTTAATATATGTCCAAAAATACACAAACTAAAAATAGCAAATATGAATGTTCCTATTTGTTTAGGGTTATGTTGTGAAATTGTGATGTAGAAATGCCAATATAGAATTCAAATATGTTCTATAAATAGATGAATATGTCATCTAATGCTTAGCATTGTATACATACATCATTGCAAGGAATAAGGAGAGGTTCTCTAGGATATTGGCTCATGTAGCTCTGAAAGAAAGCTTAGAGACATGAACATGCATCTGAAAAAACAACTCTATGCTGCACTGGATTGTGGTTTCTTGATGTATTTCTCTTTATTTATTATAGATGTGCTCTGAATGACCACAGTCCCCCGCTCTGGGAACAGGAAACAGCCACTGATTCTCTACTAAAGGGGAAACAGTGTCGGTAATTCAGCAACAAGCCCCCCCCGAGTCTTTGAGCCTCTGATAGACGGCCGTTTGCTAAACCTGCCTTGACAGGAGACATAATTGAGTCCATTTTGATGACATTAGCCTTGCTGATTCCATTAAGTGGGGACTTTCCGTGCCCTCTATCTGTGTCGCCCAGGTTTTTGATGTGAGGTCAGCTGGGAGCTAGCTGCTGCTAACCGTCAGCGTGGCGGCGCTCACCTGGTTTGACACCTGCTCCCTGTGCAGGCGGCGTGTTTGGTCCGGGCTCAGATCGCCACAGCGGAGAGCTGGAAGAGTGTGTGTGTGTGTGGTATCTGTTTTTGTGATTGCATTCCTTGTGTGTGTGTGTGTGTGTGTGTGTGAGTGTGTGTGCGTGTGTCGCATTGGATATGCAGCACTCATGCGAGAAGCCAGCGGGTTGGACTCCCCCCCCCCCCCACCCATAACCCTCTTGCTCAGTTGGATCTCACTCCCAGATCCGTCAGGCGTCTGTTGATGTGTCCTCGATGTGACACGCCACCCACGGCGAAGGCGAGGCACTTCATCTGGCTCGCTCTCATTGGTTTACCCCGAGCACCTCCCATAACCAGCGCGCGACCTCTGCCCTCGGACGTTAAGCAGACAGCCTCGCGTCCGCCTGAGATGACATGACATGAAGCCGAGGTAATCTCATCAAAAGGCTTCAGTTGGTCGTCGGCCCGTTATGTAAAAGTTTTTTCCACAAAAGAAGCAGACAGATAAATCTTTTTTTTTTTTTTTTTTCAGAGATTATGTTTTTGGGTTGTCCGTCCGTCTGTCCATCCCGTTCTCGGGAACATGATATCTCAGAGACGCCGGGAGGACATTTCTTCAAATCTGGCACATGATTTGGCCATGATTCCAGAATTCATGCTAATTATAATAAATATAATTTCACACCAATGTCTAATGGGGTTAAATGATGACGTGATTTTGGATCACTTGACTGGTTGGCGAGAGAAAACAACAGCAAGGTGGTAATTCCATTTATTCTCTTAAAGCTTAATTATTTGCTGAGATGGAAGTTATTTTGTAATGAAAATCATTAATTATTTAACTGGCATTAGGCTTCCCTGGCACTAATGCAATATTTAATCTTTATTTAGCACATGTAGTCTAATAAATGTTGAATAAATTGTTTGGCAGACGACCGGTCGTTGCACCGCATCAGCTAAAAGCATATCAACACATTGAGCTGCGTGCGCTTGCAGTCGGCTCCGTGTCCCCGACATGTAATTAACTGTGGAATCAGTTGCTTGAAATCACCTGACACTCCGGTCGCCCCTGGCAACGGTTTGACGCCGATGCAGCCTGGCAGCGGCGAGTTGACTGTACTGTGAAATACTGTAGAATCAAAGTGCGCCACGCACGGCGATGCTGCACGATCCAGCGGGGGGATCATCATCAAACGATACGGAGTCACGTGCAATGATGAGACATCATTTTAGCTGAATGTGCACACAGTTTTTTTTGGTTTTAAGTTTAATTGTTTAACAGTGGAAATAGCAGCTATAATGATAATGTTTTATTACAAACAGAAGAAATGCCACAAGGAGGACACGGTTGAGCTGCAGCATTAGCAGCATTAGCAGCGGTTTCACATGTGGATCCCAGTTGATGGGTGAGGCTCTATGTTATGCAGAACATGCACATGCAGATGTACATTCTTGACTCCGCAGGGTTCGATTTCCTTATCGCTGCGCCGCCTCCAGGATCAGCTGCTGCAGATTTCACAGTTCTTAAGAGAGAATATAAAACCTGGAGGTTATTATTGTGTGTGAGCGCCGATGGAAATGTGCATATCCAAACGTATGCGGAGGCTTTTTATTAACCTGATGTTTTGTTACACGATGATTGAAGCACTTAATTTCCATACTATATAAACTCGACCAGAATATAGTTTGGCTCCGTAGTGAAAAATCATAAAACAATAAAGGAACCGTTTGGAAATCCCTGTTTTTATACTCCCTCATGAACAGATGGGTGAGTAAGGCAATGAGCCACACGTAGCTTCAGTATTCTTTGGCATAGACTCTACAAGTTACGTTATATTAGTCAGACATAATAACTTCCCTTTTAATTACTTTCTTTTTCATTCAGTGTTTCCAGATCAGAAATCCTCTCAAAGTAGATGACGATGGCTGCGGTTCGGCCGTGTTTCACTACTTCCTTGCGTTCCCTGCGGATACATGAAGATATGAAGCGTGAGAAAAAGGCGTCTTCTGTTGCTGTGAACACATATGATCCCCGAGCGGTTGGTACATATGAGTTTTCATTAGCTGGAGTGAAGAACACATTGTTTTCCAAGCAGAAAATCCATTTGTTTCCATGGTGACGCTGGAATGTCGTCCTTTAGTCCAATTTCCTTGCCTGCTTGTTTTTTATTGAACTTCCAAAATGTTGATTGTCTTTTTATTCATTTTTAGATTGGTATAACAAAAAAATCTCTGAGTATTCTTGTTTTTTTCTTACATTTACCGGCATGTAATAAACATTCCTGCGTGTTAAATATAGTTGAGCTTCATATTGAACTTTACTAAACAGGAGACGAGAGAGAACGAGTTTCTCACGCTGTAAATATGAAGGTTTGTGGAGGGAGATCATTTGGAAACGCTCAAAGGGAAACTCATAGCTTAGTATTATTATCCTCTAAAACACTCGCTCCTGGGCAGAAACCACATGCATAATCAGTGCTTGTTTCTACATATAAAGTTTGTTTTATCTCTAAATGAAAACAGGTAAATTACAGCCTTAAACTCAGTAAAAGTAAATCCTTAATCACTGGATTTCATGTTGTAGTTCGCCACAAGGAACACCGCAGCTTATACAGCAGATTATACTTTCTCAAAGAATAAAGTTTGAACAAATTTGAAGTAGCTTCAATCAAATTCAACCCACGAACCCTAAAATACATTATAGGATTAATGTTATTCTGTTAAACATTAATCAATTAATTAATCTGTACTATACACAAAAATATTTCCACACTTTACAGATAATTTTGTGTCGTGGGAATTCTCAGTTTTGCTTTCGCAATGGAACAATAACGGCCTAGTTTAGTGATACAAGGCACGGCCTGTTGCACTTATTGACTGTAAAGCTTCAAATGGATCGTTATTGATTGATTATTATTCTATATTTTTTCCCTATGTTCGAATTGTAGATTAGATTTAAAATAAAACAAAAATGTCAAGGAATCCCGTAGCTTTACGTTGCATATTTGACCTAATCAAAATATATATTTGCTATCTTATTAAGCGAAAAAGGTATATAAAATTGGGTCTATACAGAAGAAAACAACATTCTTTGAGTTTTTTTTATAATTATAATCTCAGATTCTTCTTAATAATATTACCCTCTCCCACGTCTGTCATTTATTTATTTTTGACCTATAAAGGTCACCTATAATACACCATTGTACCTATTGCTGTACAGGATAAGACATGAACTAGAGAGTTGCATATTTTTGGTCTCACCTCTCCGTAAGAGGCTCTGAATTCAACAGTTCCTTTGAGAGATCACATGACACGTCTTACATAAGGAATGTTGTCATATCCAACTGTAAGTTGTACCCTTCAAAGTGAACAGATGGGGGCTGTCTTCTTTATCCTTGACTCCCGCTGACTGAATGGATTTAACCTTTAAGCCATACAATACCAATCTCGGCGGAGTCGTGGCTTTCGGTTACGAGTCAAAGTGTCACATCCGCTCAGTTCAATCTTCATAAATGACTACATTTTTATGGAGAGAAAAAAAGAAGGGAAGAAGAAGGATTTTCAGCACTTTTGAGATAATTTTTTGCTGGTAGAATTTCCCTTCCCCGAGCCTCAGCGACAGCTCCGCCCCGCAGACAAACAACACCAATCTCTCCGGCCTTAATGTCTCTGTTAATTTGTTTGCCTTGATCAAATAGAACTCATCACTCTGAGAATTTGTCTCCAGAATGTGTTCGCCGGGCACCGAGCTATAACTCAGCGCGGCCGCTCCATTAGTCAGGGAGAACCTTGACAGTCAGCCTAATTAGTTTGGTTGTGACAAAGGAGCTGTCTCGTGGAAAAAAACCCCCCAGAAACATCGATCCATCCAGCGTGTTTCTATAACGCCACGGATACAGTGAGCAGAAACACGCCCGTTTAAACGCTTTAAAGATGCGCCGTAAATACCACCTTCTTTGACAAGGAGGGATTTCCATTCTTGGGTTGTTTGGGAGCGAAAGCCTTTGGAAATATGTTGCACAAGCTGTCATTTATTGATACAGTAAAGATGTACCGCCTGGCTTTTTTAGCTTCCTTGGTGTCAATTTTTGAAACGCCTTTTAGACCTGTCAGTGTTGGAGAGCGAATGTGCCCCTCGAGGACATAAGACGGAGCGCTGAAAGCATTTGGTTCCTATCAATTTCCAATTTTTTCGTGGAGTTTTATCATATCCACTATTGCTTTTTATGGAGATATCATATAAACTAAAAACAAGTCATTTGCAGTCTTCAAAAATATGTTGCCTTTGCCGCAGCCAGACATTCAGAAGGAGACGGTCATCTATCATTCGAGTCGTTTTAACAGTAAGACGTTAAAGTCGGCGCTTCTCAGCCTCTCCTGACTCTCTCTGAAAGAACATAATCCAGAAACACACGAAAAAAGATGGGTCTTTAAAGTGTTCTATGGCATCGTTACTGCAGCTCTCCTGTGTGTGTGTGTGTGTGTGTGTTTCCTTTTGAAATATTAGCACGTCAAATATTCATGTTGTTAAATATTTATGAGTACTGTGAGTTGCTGTTTAAAGTTGCTCCACGGAATAATTGAATATACCTCCCGCGTGTATTCATGTCTGCATTTACTGCTTCGTTATGTCACTCAGTATTTTACAGGGCAGATTTTATATTGACTTCTTCCGCTCAGAAAAGCATTATGCAAATGATTGTTTATTCTGGAAACATGCTGCTCGATTAACTTTTTGCACTTTGTATTTAAAGGGTCAGTTATTACCAAAAATAAGTAATCATCATCCTGCGGTGCAGATATATATATATATTTTTTTTTATTGGACAATATTTTGAGCTATCCATCCCTCTCGGAGGGAGATAACTTAAAACCTGAACTATCTGCATGACTAGATACCACCTGGAGTGAAAGGACGTGTGTAGTACAAATATTGACCCAGAAAGAAGGTTATGCATGCACATAACTAAAATATGAGAAGACCACAGTGTACAGTACCTCAACGATCAAGTATGCAAGAAATGCAGTGTTGCGTGCAGCTCGAGAAAAATTAGCATTTTTTGTATTTTTCCATGAAAAATGCTAATTGAGCATGCAGTCTGTTGTTTTTGTTTCCCCTGATTAAAGTCGGTACAGTCACAAGGATATAAGCCTACTGCCGTCTCTCTGTCCACACATAGAAACATTATGTGTGTGTATTGTGTAATAATATCCTGCAGCATCATCAGACTGTAAAACGCCTGCAGGGACAAAAAGCAAAACTTCACTTGACCTAAAAAAAACAGAGGTAGAAACACGTGAGCACACGTAAGACGAGTCCACGGAGGTGATTGGGAGCTCTGCGGAGGGCAGGCTGGTAATGATTTCAGCATTTGAAGAAATCATTGCTCTAGTTAAAGCACCGGGAAGAAAACCTGTTGAGAGGCCTCTGAAGCCCCGCAGAAGCTCTGTAAGACACAAGCTCCGTCTTGCAGCGAGCATTTGATGTCGATTTGAGGAATAAACCGCAATCTGTGCAGCGGCAGCCTTTTGACGTTGCCAGAGAAGAGAAGCTGCGGCACTATTTCTCACATTAAGGCATATTGATTTCACCACTTCCTACAAACGATACACGAGTCGATTTGTGTTGCATTTTTCATCCCACCTTTTTGTTTATTTGCTTTGGTGAGTCTCAAAGCTCAGGGTGACGTTAAGAAAACGAAGCGAGGCTACTGTGTTCGATGATGGAGAAGGAGAAAAAAAAAACATCTATTTTCCATTCATCTCATCGGAGCCCAGAGAAGCGTGGCCCTCCAAATAGAATTAAGCCTGCCGTGCTGATGCAGCGTCGGGGGTTAATGGTCATCAACATTCATAGCCCGACTTGTTTTATCCGCTCCTGCGCTTTTGTTTGCACACCTTGCTGTTCAGCAAACGATCACTTTAAATGTAATGAAGTCTCGGTGGTTTTTCGGAGCCTGTTCACACAAAGAATTAAAAGGGGCGAGTTGTTGTTTGGATTTCTGTGATGTTGCTTTCCGTTTTGTTGGTTTTGCGTTGTGGAAACACGGGTTTAAAGCGAAATAGTTCTGGTGTGCCTCGAGACTCCATAGTGACAATTGACCATTCTCTAAATCCCTCACACAAACAGTAATTATTAGCATAGCTTAGCAACCAGCCCTTCCGAAAGGCTGCTTTTAGCTACGCTGCATTCATTAGCATGACTGGCTAACTAGCTTACAACCTTACAGCCAAGGACTACATCATAAACTACATTTGTTTGCAGGGTTATTAGTTACTTAAACATCACGTTTCTTTATATCCATGTCTTCTACGTGGCTAATCAGGAAGCTGGCTGTTTTTTGCAACATGTAGCTCCAGTCTTTTGGCATTTTATCGCGTAGCCATCGTGTGCATATTTAAGACTCTTTTCACAGGCTTCTTGTCTTTAAACAGTCGGCTGATCAAAAAACGTCAGGTAGTGACAGCGTTTTACAACAAACACATGCAGCTAACGTTAGCTTAGTAAGCTCGCTAAACCTACCATTATCAAACTAATTTGCGATAAATCGTTTTTTTACGTTTTTTTCCCATGAAAGATTATCTTTAAAAACCACAAACAACATGTGAAATTCATGGCACAATTAAAACGGGACCAGAAAATAATTTCGATCTCGCCATAGGAATACATGCATCAGAAATTCATATCGAGGTCCCATGTACCACTCTATAGCCTGTCCGGTTGTTAGGGTGGTTAGGTTGATGTGACCAGACAGGTAGAGACACAACTGGGTCAGTCAGCTACAGCGGACACGGATCGTAACGCATAACCACAGCTGTCTATGAGCTTCCCCTCATGTCACTGTAGGCGGCACCTGACAGACACGGCGGAACCAGCAGATCCTCGTCTTCTTGTTGATAACTGCACTTTGCGAGCTCGCAGCATCAAAATGCAGCCTGTCAGATACACTATGCATTTATGTGTGTGTGTGTGTGTGTGTGTGTGTGTGGCTAGCAGGCAGAGAGCCAGCGTGACCCAACTTCAGCTTTTCAGCTTTAGTGCAGTGCTGCAGACAGCTGTGCCACAAACACGCTGCTGTGGATCACCGCGAGGGCCTTTTATTTAGGTCACATTCTGTGCTTCAGCGGCCAACAGAAGGGATCTCTGTCGACTGCAATGAATACCTTTCGCTGGACGCGGCCCACTTCCTAAGTGCCCCGCAAGAAGCGGACACTGTGCGTGTCTGTGTGTGGTATCTGGTGTGTGTGTTTTGTGTGGGAGAGTGAGAATGTTGTAGATGGGGGTTGATTTTTCCCATTTTCTCTAGAATAATATAATATATTGGCTTAATTCTCTCCCAGAGTGATTTGAAGGATGAATAATTCCCCAATTTTTCAATTAAAGCAGCATCCAGTTTATAGCCACGTCTAATAAATTAATAGATCTGACTCACTCTATATTCATACGTATGAACACATCCTGCATGTGGCCTCCACAGCATCCTCCGGTTATGTAAAGAGCTGACATGATATGTCATTCCCTCGGTTCCTTTGTTTCCCCCCCCTCCTCCTCCATTTTTTTAATTTATTTTTTATTTACCACAGTGGCCTTTGGTAGTGCATTATAAATCGCAGTAATGAATTCCCCTCGCAGGCTCAGCCACACCGCTGTCACAGTTGCTACACCGGGGTTTTTGCGTGGGCTTCTTATTACCGTCTCGTTAGCTTCTCCTCCGGTCCATTGAAAGCGGCGCGGGTTCAGCGCTTAGCCGGCCGCGAACCCCCCCAGATGGGTAAGGGAAGGCAGGTTTAAGAGCCCTGATGGATGCCATTGTTTTCATGTCACCGTGTAAGGGAAAGGTCGTTTATTGCCGCTTGCCTCGACCGGCCCAGGAGCTGTCGGCTGGGTTTTACTGGCCAATTAGTTTGCCCTTAGAGGGGGACTAGAGGTAGAGCGGGAAACATGTGGGATCGGGCTGTGATCATTTGTTGTTAGTGGGTGGGGGGGTGAATGTGTGCACGAGCAGGTGTGGTATAAAACAGGAAATAAATGCACTTTTTCCCAATACTTTATGTTACATCATCTCTGCAGAAGCTCCGCATTCCCATCACCAATTTGTCATTTCTAACGGCACCCTTGAACAAAGCGCTCCAGCTGGAAATAGACTTGAACTCTTCCTGATACCCCTTCCTCCTTTGTTTCCCTCCGTTTTCCTTCATCCCTGTCACATTTTTAATGAAACCTACCGGAGAGAGAACAGAGAGGTGGAAGCTTGGGGACAGATTTGTGATGGTCGGCGACCACATGCCAAGTGACGGCTATATTTAGTGATTCTCCTTTTTTAAAGTTTTGAAGGACAAAAATAAAAAGGGTCCAAGTCTCGTCAACATCCCGTTTGCTCATCCGTGAAGGAGTGCCAAACAACATCTTCAAATGAGAGCCGATGCCGACGTGCTTTGAGTGTATGCAAATATGAGATATTTATAATTCTGTCTCTTGTTTGTTTGTTTCTTCCTCACGGCTGTGTGTTTCTTTGCAGAGCTCGTTTCGGGGCCCGTGCAGACTTCCCACGGCAGCGGTTTGGATGTGACTCGGCCACCATGACGATGAAAGGTCTGTCCGGCAGCCGCAGTCACCACGCGGTGACCTGCGACCCCTCCTACGACTCCATGACCCTGGGCCACTCGGACCGCCGCTCCTACTTCCTCAACACCGGGGAGGCTCACGCCGCCGACCACACCTGCTACAACCAGCGCAACTCCTTCCAGGCGGAGTGCGGCGCCTACCCCGACCTCACCGTCTGCACCTTCCCCCGCAGACATTACAGCTCCAATCATGAGCTGAAGGAGGAGTGTGGCCCTGTGGTGCCTTACACAGGGCCGCCGGGGAGCGGTAAGGGGAGTGGACCAGGCGGCGGGAACAACAACCGCATCCCTCCTAACCTGCTGGAGCAGTTTGAGCGCCAGGCGCCGGTTCGGCGTGAAGGCTACCACACGCTGCAGTACAAGCGCACCGCCGTGGAGCACCAGCGCAGCGACAGCCCCGGTCGGATCCGCCACCTGGTTCACTCCGTCCAGAAGCTGTTCACCAAGTCCCACTCCCTGGAGGGGCCCTCTGGGGCCGGCGGAGGAGGGGCCGGAAGGATGAACGGCAGCAAATCCAGTCCCGACGACCCGCCGTCGTCCTCCGGCACCCTGAAGCACAGCAAGCGCAGCAAGAGCAAAGACCGCTCCAAGTCGGAGCCCAAAATGCGCAGCGCCATCTCGGGCTACTGGAGCTCGGACGACACGCTGGACCGGGAGATGTGCCTCTACCACCATCACCACCACCACGGGGGCAGCGGCGGGGGCCTGCCCTCGGGGGTCATGACCATGGGGCGCCGCCCGGACAAATCCCAGTCGCAGTACTTCATGGAGTCCTACAACACCATCAGCGCCCACTCCCTCAAGACGTCACGCAGCAACAACGACGTGAAGTGCTCGACGTGCTCCGGCGGCGGCGGCATGGGCGTGGGCGTGCCGCTGGCGGGGGCCCTCGACGGCCAGGTGCAGCTGAAGAAGAGCTCGTGGTCGTCCACTCTGACGGTGAGCAGAGCGAGAGAGGTCTACCAGAAGGCTTCAGTCAACCTCGATAAAGCTCTGGTGAAGGCCGAGCAGGGACGCACCTGCCACTTCCTACAGGTAGATATCATGCTGTGTGTGTGTGTGTGTGTGTGTGTGTGTGTGTGTGTGTGTGTGTGTGTGTGTGTGTGTGTGTGTGTGTGTGTGTGTGTGTGTGTGTGTGTGTGTGTGTGTGTGTGTGTGTGTGTGTGTGTGTGTGTGTGTGTGTGTGTAAGTGATGTTATTATTTCTGTACTGCACAGTAAATGTCACGCCGCCCTCAGATAGCGTATTTAGCCTCTATATTTAGAGAGATAATTGATTTGATATAAATTGTGTAACAGGTCTGGTTCATATCCAAGCACCCTGATTCAGCATTTTTTTTTTTTTTTACAGCACAGGAAAGCAGACCAGAAACACCAATTTAATCTGTTTTCAGAGCATTAATGGCAAAAATTCAAATAGACTTTAGACTGTGCTGGTGTACTAAGATTGCATACATTTCTTCAAATTGGGATGAGTTTCAAATACAAGCCAGAGGAGAGACGAGGCAGGGAGAATAGAGGGGAGGTTGGGAGTGAAAAGAGAGTAAGTGACGGAGGAGGGGGGGAAAGTAAGAAAGCAAGAGTGAGGGAGCATAAAAGACGGAGTGAAAGTTCTGTGTGGTCTTGCATGTTAACAGCCTGGCAAACGGAGCGAGCAGATCAAGGAAGGATGTTGTCACCGCGGTGCGGCAACATTTCTCCCGGCCTAAAAGAGCCGTCGCCTTTTCTTCTTGAAAGGGAGACAGAAGGGGGGAAAACAGGCTTTCAGCCTGACAAGTTAGTCTGCAGACGTTTGAAATCCTTAAAACAAGACGTGCCATACGCTTCACCTGCCGGGTTGGAACCCCCGTAATCCGGGTTTGATGTTCACAGTCACTCAACGTGTTAAATATGTTGCCGTGAGGGTAATGGGATTAAAAAGCACGACTCTCGAAAACAATAAATTATTCTGACGTCATCGCGATCTCAGCCTTTCCCATGGTGCCACAGTCTGTAGTTTCCACAGCCATCAAAGCCCGCCCGGTTTCCTAGCTACGCACCAGTCCGTTGAATGATTCTCGGCTTCTCATTTCTTTCACTTCAGAGACGGTTCCCCTGGACAGCCACTCACACTGGGACTTGCATTGGTTCTGCTGAACAAAACCCCCTTTGTTTTCCCTCTCTCTCTCCATGTCATCTGTCTTTGACTCTCTCTCTCTCTCTCTCTTTTAGATTAGAGATGGTAGATTTTTGTTTGACCTTCATTAGTGTGTGTGAAAAGTCAGGAGAGCATGCAGAGGCCAGGCTACCGCAACATTTTGTCAAAAACAGATGCCAAAAAGAAGGCCCCCGGCCCCCGCATGCTTATGGTATGATCCAGCCTGCGTCGCTACAGTTACTATTGAATCAGTTAAGGCACGGAGGTAGTAGAAAGTGTTGCGACCTTGCTTTTATTCACGTGTAAGTACGTCTGTATGAGCTCTCATGACCTTTTGCCCTCTTCCACTTCACCTCAACTCAGGTGCCTCAGGACGACTGGAGCGGCTTTTCTCCGCTGGGGAAGGACGACGAGATCCCGTGCCGGCGGATGCGCAGCGGCAGCTACATCAAGGCCATGGCGGAGGAAGACAGCGGCGACTCGGACTGCAGCCCCAAACCCTCGCCCAAGGTCCAGGCGCGGCGAGCCAGCTACCTGAAGGCCACGCAGCCGTCGCTCACAGAGATGACCACGCTCAAGTGAGTCCGTTAGGAGCTGTTTGTCTGTTAAATATGAAAAATATCACAACTTCCAGGGCCCAACATGTCAAATTGCCTACTTTCTTTCCACCAATAGACCAAAAAAAAACTCTTCTACTATGTCTGAGTGTGTCTACGTTCCTCGCTCCTCAACACTATGTTCAAGTGTTCACTGTGCAGGTTCACTACATCAGAAGAGATAAAGGGAATGAAAGGAAAATTAAAAAAAAGTAGACAAACAGTGGAGATGAATGAGGTCGGTTGCTGCCCAACAGCACACAACTTAATCACCTGTTCTGTGTTTACAACTCAGACACATAGCCGGCCTCTACAATGGCAACACATCGAACAGTTGAGAACGCACGATGCCCGTTGGCGTACTGAAGTCTCTTCAGAAATGCATTGTGGGTTGAGAACATGCAAGAGATATTTTTTCTTTCTTTTTTAAAAGATCTGAGGTTAAAGACAGACGTGTAAAGATTCTCCCAGTTATTTCTCGTTGCATAAGGCAATCCCTGCTCAACCGCAGACTATTTGACAGCGTGAGCTCATGAAGTTTTCAGCGATGTTAGAGTCCATCAAGAAGACTTCTGTCTTGAAACGCGCCAAGCTAACGGCATCGTTCTTGGTTAAGTATAAGTTAACTTGAGGCGACACGAGGAGCTCAGTGGCTGAAGGAATAGGAGATTCAAATTTCAGAATTACTGAAGAATGTAATACATGATTAATTAATTGTGGATTCCTGGTTTCATACAAATGTAGTTCTTTTTCTCAGTGAATTTTGCTGAACAAAGTCCATGTGTGCAAGAAACATGCATGCAAATATTTAGCTGTGCTCATTTTTTAATTTTGCCTCGAAATTAAAATGAGACAAAAATGGGAAAAACTAAAGAGTACTACATCGGGAATGCCCTCTGATTTATCACGACGACACGTATCCTTTCACTAGTTTTCATTAGTGAACAGGAGTCGTCGTGAAAGCTGGACACACTCCAAGAATCGGGAACACGAGGGCTGTGACTGATTATCTGTGTAATATACAGAGATGAGGAGAACACCAGTGGGTGCTCAGTCATTGTTACTGGTTACACACACACACACACACAACCTTATGTAAGTGCATGTGGCGCAGCTTGGGGCCCACTAATGACTTGAATTTGGCCCCGGGAATGCCATCATCATCTGATGGGACCCGGTGGAACCGAGCAAAGCCGCAGTGCTGCACGTCGGAGATAGAGAACGAGGAGGGAGCAGCTGACGTCTTGTTTTCACACTGTGCATTATGGGAGCTGGCACCGAATCCGTGTTTTGCACTCCGCCGTGATTCAATAATCAGCTTTGTTGCTCCATATGTTTCCCGAGCTCCGTTCCCCGGCCATCGCGTCCTTGACTCGTGAAGAACTGCCCCTGAGAAGTTGTGTGATTTGTTTACTCTCAATGCTGACCTTCCTCCTTTTATTAAAAGGCACGGCGCAGATGAAGCATGCATTTAAACGGCTGGGATTATTCCCCGGCAGACAAACGAGCTCAGGAGAAAATGACATCCTTTCTAGTCCCCCTCGGCCGCTAACAGTCGACTTTCTTTTTTTTCTTTTTTTTTGCCGCAAATTCATTTATTCCTCGCCTAGATTTGATCATGTTTATTTTTTTTTCCCCGTGCCTCAGCGAGAACAGACATCCAAAAATAATGGGTTGCAGTAATCACATCTCTGTCTTTCTGTCCTTCCATCCCTCCAACCGTAATCATCGCTCCGTAGACTATTATTCTGTGACTGAGGGGAGGGGAAGGGGGACGAGAAGGAAGAAAGGAAATGGAGGAAATAGAGAAACTGAGGAGGCAGAAGGAACCGACTGACGGGAAAGATTAGTGAAGCAAGAAAAGATCCAGGAGTACATGAACACTTGGTGATGCAGTAGAAATCAACAGGTTTCGCCACACCTGATCCACGACTGTTAGAGGATGAACTTCTCCCCCCCTTTAGGTGGTACTACAGGCCGGGTCTGCCATTCAAGTTGCCACAAAAGACGTCGTCTGTGCTGCCGATAATCAGCCCCGCAGGGAAATCAAGAGGAGATGTGGGTAGAGATAATGGTGCGGGGTAGATTCCTCCTTGACTCGATCCCTCTGCGCATCGCACGCAGACTACAGTGGATGAAGTATATATAGATTTAAAAAAAAGAAACTGATTGATGCACCTCCTCGTTTCTCAACCGCCGCGAGAAATTATGATCAAACTTAAATAGCCATTAGGAGCGCGGTGTTATCAAGGGAAGGGAAACCCTCCCATTAAAATAGAATGAGCTGTTGATTTAACGAGCTGGCAATTGTGGAGTAACCACCGAAATGCTTTGATGTGGCGGCTTTAAGTAGATTTAAAAAAAAACCTGGAGGATGCTCCGGGTTCACGGAGAAGTATTTCAAGATTAGCAAGCGTTATCTGATAGTTGATCTGTCCTCTTCCTTTTCTTTCTTCCAGCCGAGAATGAGTAATCTAGTTTGCTGTGCTGCGGTAACCAAACTCTATTTTAAGGAGGGAATACATAATTAAAGGAGACCTGACCTGGAGGCAGAGAGTCATAAGAAATGTGTGTGTGTGTGTGTGTTTATACATGTTTTTTCTCTTCTAAACTCCCAAGTGAACATAAGAAAAGGAGTGAAATAAAGGGGGTTATTGGATCGTACTCCTCACAGTTGACTCGAGAATAGATGTTCTCATCATTTTCTCTCTCGTTGGAAGGCGGTTTACTAGGCCACGATGTTCATCAAGGAAAGAAAGCGAGTCAGCTTTTTAGGTTTTCATTTCCCCTGATTAATGAATTGTTTAGCTGGCATCCGACTGCTACATAACCTACACACACACACACACACACGTAGGCCAGATACATGCTGAGCGTTCAGATTGGAGGCAGGTGAGAGCTAACGAGACACCTATTCATCTTCCTTGGAGGTGGGGATGTGTGTGTGTCTGTGTTTTAACGTGAAAGTCGCTGGATTAAGTACACTTACACACACGTGACCCCTCCCCTCTCCTGGAATATGTATTCACCGTTAAGTGTTTTAGAACAAGGTGCTTCAAGGACGGACCTAAGCTACTGCGAGTGTTTCTCAATAGTCCTGGCTCGTTGATTAGATAAGAGTCTCTCCTGAAGCAATCGTGGATTGATCCGTATCTTCGGCTTCGAGTACTTCTGCAAATACCTTCTCTTACTCTCTTCTCGTTCCCCTTCTTTCCCCTCTATATCTCTTTTTTTTTATCCTTTTCTGCTCCTTTCCTTCTCCCGGTGCAGGATCTCCACAGAGCACTCTCCCAAACTGCAGATCCGGAGTCACAGCTACCTGCGGGCGGTGAGTGAGGTTTCCATCAATAGGAGTCTGGACAGCTTGGACCCGGCAGGGCTGCTGGCCTCGCCTAAATTCCGCTCACGAAATGAGAGCTACATGAGAGCCATGAGCACCATCAGCCAGGTTAGTGGCACCCAGGGGCCCCGTGCCTCTCCTTGCCTTCAGCCCTTATACCCCCCTCCCATTGTACCTCCACCGCTATGTCCAATAAGGTCGTGCAGGGGGGAGGAAATCCCATCCGTAGCTTTATTCTGAGGCCCGAATTAACAATCAGGTCACCATCCGGCAAAGTCTGAACAGTACGAAACCCCCCAATCTCCCAATTAGTGTATCCGTCTGTGTGCTGTTTTCTGGAGCTCAGATGATTACAGGCGTATTCGCGTTGGCTAATTAAACAGGAGGGCATGCAGAACCCCCCCCCCCCCTTCAGTCCCCTCCTTTTACCCTAATACGCTCCTTCTGCCTCGGCATACTTTGTGATGCAAAATGACACGCAAAAGAAAAATGGTTGTCTTCCATCTTCAATTTGGCATCTGCTACGTAAAGAGATGAAAACCGAGAATTAACATGCGACCGTGTGAGTTTCCTGAATAATTGAAAACGGGATTGGTTCCAAATGAAGACGGGCATTTGATGGTTGTCGAAGGATTGGCCGGGAAACAGTCGACGGCGGAGGGCTCGTTATTATCGCGGCTGCTGCTGGAACATGATGTTAGTCGTTTTGGATTTCCGAGCGCGGCTTCGTGCTCTTTATTCGGAGTGACAGCGGAGCTTAGCTTACCTTTTTTTTTTCGCCCGGGGTAACAGGCGATATGTACTTCCCTTCCAAAGCCCAGGGGCAACACTTTGCCTCATTGGCTGAATGATGGACCCCTTGAGACGTCCCTTCAAGTCCTGGCATG
This sequence comes from Eutrigla gurnardus, assembly GCF_963514095.1. Classification (NCBI taxonomy): domain Eukaryota; kingdom Metazoa; phylum Chordata; class Actinopteri; order Perciformes; family Triglidae; genus Eutrigla; species Eutrigla gurnardus. The sequence goes on along the minus strand of NC_139929.1, from coordinate 5,008,934 downwards.
GAGCCGTCCTGGGGAGGGGAGGGGGGGGGGAGTGACACACTGGACCTGGCATCTGCAAAAAAGAAATGGCACTGGATAAAAGAGGTGCTGGTCGGCTCTCCATCTCACTCACGCACTCTCATGTTTGACCTCTCGTGTGCAGCGTGAGCTGACATCAGTGGATTGAATCGAGGCCCACTAACCTTTCTGACTCCAAGCTCTACAGTTTATACTCACACTTGTCTGACTGTACACACTCTCTCCACTGACACGCACCCCGACCGTAGTCCTTAGTCCCGGGCCACATCCCATTCCTAGGCTTTGTTTTTGGGGGTTTCTGAACAAGTCGAGGAATGGAATGGAGCTTCATGTCATCTGCCCTCACACAACCCGAATCTCTAACACACACTCATCTCACCAGTCCGTAGCGAGAGCTTTCTGTGTGTGTGTGTGTGTGCGTGTGTGTGTGCATTAGACCCTGTTTTGAAATCCAAACTGCACTCGCTGATGACGCCGGTGTAGTTAGATTTCCTGGCGTCTCATCTCCCGGTAGTCCGGCTTTGATATCTCCTAATGCTCACCTTTTAATAACAACACTTGTAGTGTTTCACTCGGCTGTACGGCCCCCTTTGAAGCTGTGTCCTACAGTGTTTCCTCCCCCTCTGCACTCCCTGAATGTTCTTTTATTTTTCTACAATATTTTCTTTTTTCCACCTACATTTCCGTGTATGACTTTAAAGCTTCACAAGGCAGGTGTGGAGGTACATATTTGACCAGTTTGAACTCAAACATCAGCAATTATGTCATGTGACACCTGCTGTTTGACTGCTGGGAAAATTGTTCCCTGCAATATTCATAGTCTGATTGCTTTTTTTTTTTAATAATGAATTTGAAGCAGGAGAACTTTTGTCAGTGAGAGGTTTTTTATTCGACCGCTCAGATATTTGTTTTTCTCTGTATCGACAGCAAACAATTTATTTTTGGCAAATATCGTGTATCAGCCTGCCTCAAATAATGTGAACACTGGAACACTGCCTTCTATTAGAGCACCCAAAGTGTGCTTTGGACATAAAACTCCTGCCTGGTGACGCTTTAATCAGTGAAATAGCTTTGTGACATTGAATCTTGCTGCAGAGACATGATTCTCTGGCTATTTGCTTCTGTAATACATTGTCCCGTCTTCTCTATATGGCACTACACTCAGGTACACCTGTGCATTTTCTATTTTTCACTTTAATGTGCTTGGGCGTGTGCGTGTGCGTGTACTGTATGTGTCGCGTCTGTCTCCCCCCTCTTCCTCAGGTGAGCGAGGTGGAGGTCAACGGCCAGATCGAGGCGGTGTGCGAGTCCGTGTTCAGCGAGATGGAGTCGCAGGCGGTGGACGCCTTGGACCTGCCCATGGCCGGCTGCTTCCGCGTGCGGAGCCACAGCTACGTGCGCGCCATCGAGAAGGGCTGCTCGGAGGAGGAGCAGGAGGGCGGCGTGGCGGTGGGCATCAGGAGGACCAACTCGCCCCCGCGTACCACCACCACCACCGTCAGGACCATCCAGAGCAGCACAGGTCAGGACTCATGTACTCATGGGTGAACATACATCATCCGTAGTGCATTATACATGATACATGTGCATAGAAAGGGATGTAATATAGATGTGCGACAGCCTCAACAGCATCAAAATAAATGATTTATTAGCGCAGTTAGCATGTAGGGAGATTCATCCTTCTATAAGGATCCTTTAAGCATCATCAAGTCCGATTTGTCATAAAGGAAAACGTTACCTGGGTCAGCTGACCGGGGGAGTACATTCGGTTTGCAAACCCTCCGCATTATTATCCATCTGACCCACTTTCTCTCCTCCAGATACAATTTGATGAATGCGGAACTGTTATTCCCACATAAGAGCTTATTGGAGCCGTAAAGCTCGCTGTGCTGCCGGGTCTTATTTTAGCCCTCTTGTGTGCCTCATGGTCTGGAGCGCTTTGCTTTCCAGCATTACCGCATGCAGTATTGATGCTGAGTGGCGCTGGCACCCAGCACTGGGGTGCTTCTGTGTGTTTTTTCCCGCCACGGATTCCAAAACGCCGCTCCCTCGCCTCGTGCACGTTGAGTCACCTCCCCCCCCCCCGGTGCACGCTTGCCTTTTCTCCTCCGTTTCTTTTTAATTATGCCAATTACAAGACAGCGTCCCCCCCCCCCCCCCCCCCCCAAAACCTCGCCGAGGTTACAGTCAGCTAATCAAACACATTTACTGCAAATGGGAAGAAAGGCTCCAACACATCCAGTCGATTCAAGAGGCTCGAAATTGATTCTGAGCAAACATTTGTTTAATGCCGTTTAAGGCTCGCCGCGGCTGACCTCATCCGACGCCATCATTTATTCCTCTAGTTAATGAAATTGGTCCAAATGTGAAGTTGCGTCCCGTTATTTTATCATTTCACATCTATTGACGATTCGGGGGGGGGGGGACAACACAATTAAGGGCGATAGAGGATTGGGCTGATTGTTCCGTTGTGTGGTGGTGGTAGTTATTGATCCGTAAGAGGAGACTGATAAGATCAAGAGAGGGACATTCGGAGCTCCTTCCCCGGAGGAAGAGGGAGATAATGAAGACCATCTATCAGGTGAGGTGTTGGAGGGACTAAACTCTGCTTTTTCCAGTCAGACAGCTGCATATATACTGCTGCTGCACGGGAAACCTCTCATGTCTCTCACACTCCTTGTCGATGGAACTGTCTTGATCTGTAATCGTTTGCAGAGAACGTTAAGATCACACCTTTAAACCCTCCTCAGGTGGTCTGCAGCTTCACAGCTTAATGAACGTCCATATATCCAACGTTGTGGAAGGACAGAGTGGAGATATGGTGGTTTATAATCCGACAATATGCCGCCGCTTCCGTCTGCCTCTCTCTGATTGGCTGCAGCCGAGGCTCAAAACAAGCGTGACAGCGGAGTGGGGCTCGAGTGATATATTATGAGGCAACGGGGAGAGCGGTTGGTAGTGATGGTGGGGGGATTGCCTCAGATTACTGTCATAGTTGTACAACCGCGCGATTCATCACCTGCTACGATCTCCACCGCGGAGTCGTCAGTCACTGTAATTAATTAGCTCCCTTCTCCTGGTTCTCCTCCTGGAGACGCTGGAGAGGGGAAGGAACACATCTCCGTCTACGTGTTACCCGCCTCGCTCTCCAAACACGTGCACTACCGCTACAGTCATGCCACGTCATTGCAGTTTTTCCTGACTCCTGCAGTGTGTGGAATACAGGGATCGCAGCTGATGTCAGACCCTTTAATTAACACCACTTATCATTCGTTAGCGCTCGTTGAAAAGCTGCTTTTTTCCCCTCCGGGGGTTCGAAGATTAAGCTGATTATTTTATATTTATCTTTAATGTGAAGTTTTGTGCATTTTTTTAAATGTTTAAAGGTGCACTGGGAATGCAAACTATACATTTAGACTAATTAATTTGCTCCAGCTCTTCTTCCGCATATTTGAAGCCTCGTTGACGATATAATATGATGGGCAGGGCACCAGTATGAAGTACCTCTTGAACTGCCCTTTTCTCACAACATCAAAATATATAGACGTGCCTGAATAGCAAACTTGAAAAATAGATTTTGTATCAGCTTGAATAGCATTTTACAGACATTTCTTTGCTATTTAACCTAGCCTTCACATAACGCCACTCCGACTTCCTGCCAAGTAAACGTTCACACAGGTTTTTTTTCTTTGCTGTTGTTCCATCATTGATGCAGGAAGAAGCTCGCATGCACACACACACACACACACACACACACACACACACACACACACACACACACACACACACACACACACATGCACACGCACAAAACGCGTCCACGCCTGCACTCATACATTTCACAGGGAATCTTCTGGGAGGCCGACGTGAGAAGTGAAGATGTTGTTGTGGTGAATATTGCATGATGCTTCAGACGGACGGTTCAGGCTGCAGGATATAACACACACACACACACTTACACACACACACACACACACACACACACACACACACACACACACACACACACACACACACACACAGGTGAGAGACCTATCAGCTTCCTCTCCAGTTGGCCCCACTGCGCCGCTCCAGCCCATTATTATTGATGATGGTTTTAATCCTGAGGAAGGAGACCGAAGTAAAGGGCTGTTCTTTGATCTCTTCTCTTTGAACGTCAAGTGGCTGTGGCTGCTAGTGCCTTCCTCCGTGCTCACTAACACACACACACACACACACACACTTCCTACTACTGCTGGACAGGCGTGCTGTCCTTCACATCGGCTCCTTTGGATCAGTTTAACACAATCTGGAGCAGATCCTCTTTTACAGCTCGGAGAAAATCCATAGCAATCGGTTAATGTGAGGATTTAACTGCCTCTAAGCTCCGGCTCCTCCAACCCCGCGTCGTATTCATCGCTTCCTTTGCTCTGTGTTTTTTTTTTCTTGTCTCTCGCTGCCTTGGCCTCTTTCAGCTCGATCAACCCTCCCTCCCTCCTTTCTGCCTTTTCCACAACAAACAGCGGTTAGGTGTTTTTGGCAAATCAACCTGTTGTTTCCGCTGGGAAGACGAATTGACCTTCAATTAGAAAGAGTATACACACAGATCTCAAGTCTGGGAAATGTGCCACAGTTTCTGCTTCTCGCCCTCCAGCTCCCCTGGCTCCGCTGACCTGCTGTCAATTACCCGGCATCTATTTTTCAGGAGATTGCCCCCACCCCCCCCCCTGCCGGCTCCCGTAATAGGCTAACAGGACAATGTTTAATTTAATGGCTGTGGGTTTTCCTACGTGCCCCAAACGGAGGCGTCGCGCTCAATAAAGCATTCCTTAAGTAAGCATTGGGGGCATGCTCGTCTCTCACTTTGCTGATGGTCGCGTCGAACGCTCAGTGGAAACGCCACATCTTCATTTAGTTCTTGTGACGCAGCTCTTTTTTTCTATTAGGTGTGTAGCACGAATGATGATTAAAAAAAAGAAGCATTTGCACACTTATTGCACTTAATGCATAACATTTGTTTGGTGCTATAAAGGACAAATTATTCCAACTTTATGGACGACCTTGTATTTATCATTTGAGCCAAGCAAGAAACAATTTGCTTATCTATTTATTCATCTTCAAATCAGGAAATCTACTGATATTTAAATCATTTTTTTACATTTGTAATTCATTTTTCAATATGACATATTCAGTGTGCAACACTACCATTATTATGGTACTGTACATCTGCACTGACATCACTGTGTATTCCCAGCTCTAAACACATGTACAGTACTGCAGGTTGAAGTAAAGCCTGTGCAACACTGCCCCCAGGGGCTCGGTGCAGCACAGCACGGCACCTCTGCCCTCTCCTCCCTGCAGTTAGAGCTCTGTGAGTGGGTGGAACGTAAAAACCAGCAGACAGCTTGACCCAATTAACAACAATCGCTGCCATCGCTGGCGCTTTTCCAACACTTCTGTTTCCGAGAGAGAGCATGCAGGAATAAGTGAATAAGTATCTTTGGGTTTTCTCAGCATGCTAAATATAAGTGTCCGCTAAAGTCTGGAGATTTAAAGTCCAGATCTCCCTTCACACCTTCAGGGGCCCTCACCCGGCCCACGCAATGCCCAACGCTTGTTTTCCACATGTCAGGATGACTCATGTGGTATAAGAAGCATAAAGAAAATTGCTGCTCAAGGGTTCCCTGTGTGTATAAAGTGGTCTTGAGGAGAACTTCAGGTGAAAGGCCCCCATAGCAGCGTCAGGTCCTCCACGCTGCCGCAGACACTTACTGTGTGTCGGACATCATGTACTTTGAATAATAAAGGTTTATTTTAAAGTATATCAGCCACTGTAGGCCTAACATAGCTATACATTTTTATATGGTATAAACATGAATATAAAAAAATCAAAATCAAATAAATAAATAAAAATTCATATAATTTCTTTTGGATTTTTTGTCTGTTTTATATTTCGATATCTAAGGATAATCATCATCGTAATACAAACATCCTGTGAATCCAGTATTGCTAACGACTGTGTATTTATTTGACCAGACAGCACCAGGTGCCGCATATAGTGCATATCCACTTTTTGCGCCACTGGATTTGACCATCTGCTTGCCTGTTGTGTCTGAGTTCAGAGGTCAGAAAGGTCATCCATCCGGGTGCATTTTTCTATGTAATCTATCCGCTGTTGTTGATTAAGTTAATAACAAGAGAAAAATGATTTAGATACAGATCTACAAGAAGATCATAACCCCATCAATCCCTGTTAAGTTAAATAAGAGATTAATAAACAACGTATCCAATAGCAACCCTTCACTAAATAAATTCACCTTATTATGAAAAAAACTGCACCACGCTTTACTAAACCACAAGGTGGCAGTAAGTACACTTTCTGAATTTATCACCTCATCTTCTATAGTTTTGTGAACATTGTATTTATTTATATTTAGTGAGAATGAAGTTGTAGTTCCGGTTGTATTTTAATATTTTATTAATATTTTAAACTTTATTTTAATACAAATTTTGTATTTGAGACTAAATATCTTAGAATTGCACTATTGGATGCAAAACAATGAAATAAAAAAAAAAGTATTGTTATAAAATGATATATGTTTCGGTTCAGAAAAATGTAAAAAATAAAATGTATCACATAAGATTTTTCTTAAAAATGTGGCTAGTAAAAAATGTATGTTATGGTAGGGTTCTCTTTATGAGCAACTCCAATTATGGAGAAAAAAATGTGTTATGGATTAAAAGCATCTTTATGGTGTTTTCTCAAATATTTCCATCATGTTTCATTTTTCCTTTCAGTGTATTTCAGTTTAATGTAATTCTAATCCATCCTAATAGTTATTTTAAAAACGGGAAAGTGATCTGGATTAACGGGACGGTCCCACCCCAGTCAGTTATAGCGCGCGTGCGAGGAGGGGTGGGGGGGGGGGCGTCCACATCCTGACATGAGGTCCAATATCGTCAGAGTGAGGAAGGGAAAGAGGGAGCGAGGACTCGTCGTGTCATCTCATCCCGACTCCGTGGCTCGCGGCTCCATGACGTTACTCGAGTGTTTGTACCGCGCGCTGCTCGCCGTGCGGGACTCCTGGATCCGCCTCGGTAAGTAAACGCTGCTGCTGCTGCTGCTGCGGTGTTTCTCTGCTGTTTGACTGGGAGGTGAGGTGAGGTGACCGGTGGCGGGCTGCGCCACGCGAGTCAGCGGCCAGGAAGTTATCTTATGCAGCCTTCAAAATAAAAGCTTATTTTTGTCTGGGGGGGAAGGGGCGACATGACTCGACGGTTGGCTTTGTAGCACGTCATGTTAAATATAATTAACGACGTGTACAGGAAAACAACAATGGAACGTTAGGTCAAAAACGACAAGCTGTACCAATGAAAGTGCGTCACCGACCTTTTACTTTGAAATTTGTGACCGGAAAGCGTGTTCGTTGTGAGTAGCTTGACTCTGAATGTATCAGCATCCACAACACGCTTCTTTCTGCTTATTCATGCTTCACATGAAAAATGGATGAAGTTGTTCATCTTAAATGAGAATAACAATGGAAAAAGAAAAATATGTAATATGAATAATTTAGAGTTTGATTGTGATGGAGTGTTTTTGGTTACATGTCTTGGCCGTGGCTGAGCAGCTCTTCACACTGCTGTTAAATACATGTTCTGCTATCTCCCAGAGCCTCTGCAGCTGGTTTCCCCTCCCTAACTGGTCGCCATGTGAGCACACTGAGATTAACCTCCATGCTGCTTGCCCTCCTCCCCCCCTCATGATGCCCCGGGAATGTTGAACACCTTCCAGCTCCCGCTCTATTTCGGTAGCATATCTCTGACAGGGAGGGGGGCGACAGGTGTGGCCTGCATCACAGAGCAACGCCTGGCTCAGCATCACAACACACACACACACACACACGCCTCTGCAGGGTCTAGTTATTTAGGTCAGACTCGGGTTGGGGGGGCCCCCCATGGAACTGGGGTTCAAAGGGGTTCATCTCAGGATCCAGTGATCATCCTGAGGGCCGGGAGATACTGAGCCCCGCAAGGCCTTTTGGGAAAAGAGATCACTGGTGCTGCTCACCAGGTCAGGGCCTGCTACGGTCGATGGAGAAGCCCCTCCCCCCCAAAAAAAACGCCTCACTGTGTGACAGACGAGCACGTCTCCAACCGGCCATCTGTGTTTCACTGAGTCATGGACACGCCTTTCCCGCCACTGATGCCAGCTATGCTGCCTGCCCCGCTCACTTACCGGCTTTCCGCTTTCTATTTTCGGACGAGGCTCCAAGACCCCGTTAATCTCACACACACACACACACACACACACTCCGGGGACCCACATAGGCGATAGTCATGTCATTGGTATCATGTAATTCACAGAGGAAAGGAAGGCTCAGCTGTAAATAAAACCACTGCACGTTAAATAGTATATGTTACATCTGTTTGTACCAGCTACTGTGACTAACTCTTCCACATTTGAATCACATTGCTTGTGTCTTTGCTGTACCTATTTCACCCGGTGGGATCATTAGTTTGCCTCAGTTTCCTTCACAAATTGGTCTGACTCATCAGACTCAAAATTCATGGAGAAATGTTTGTCCCGAGGGCACAGTTGCACAAGCGCGTGCTTTGAAGTGCAAGCTGTTTCAGTGCGTTGGCATTTAGACTGATAAGACTTGTAAACGGTTTCAGGAATGACTGTTCCCCGGGTAAAGAGCAGAGTCATCGCTTGATTACGTTTTTTCAGGACAAAAGGGAACGCGTTAAGTAACATTTTACCTTCCGGCTTGACGTCCTTATGTGGAACTGTATCAAACGGTGGAGAAAAACAGCTATATGCAGGTTGAATTTGTGGTTTCTGCAATTAAAAATGATAAAACTGCTGTAATGTATGTTCCACATTTTAGGAAAAACTTAGATAATTGATTCCACACTCTCATATCTGCATAAACTGCGTGTTTGGACACAAAAAACACCTCTAAAGCTCACTAATTAACATAAAATCTTTCTTTAATTGCTATTAAAAATCTTAAACTTATTTAATATGTCAACATAACCATGTAACTGATTACTAACCCTGATTAAATACCATTCATTGCTGCTATTTTGACATCTGAATGTCGGACCCACCCAGCTATTTTCTCACACTCATAATGAAAGAATCCAAACAGCTGCATTTCTACTAGATATCGAGTTATGTTGTGTGGAAGCTGTTAGATGCAGTGGGTCATATCTGTAGGATATTATAAGCTCCATGCTGAGCTGAAGATGTGGTTTATGAGTGGGTCGGCGAGGTCGGACAGCAGCCTGTAAAGTGTGTCAGTCGTCTCAGGTTTGTTGTTGTGCGACTACAGGGACTAACAGAGTCAGTCACAGCTTACAGTATCACCTCCTCGCTCTCCCCTTTTCTCACTTCATTTCAGCAGGACTTTATTAAAGTGAGACAGAGGACACTCCCCCGAGTCTCTGGCCATATTCTCTTCCCAGCAACTCTCACTTTTTAACAGGCGCTAAGACTTCAGCCGCTGTCTGTCGCCACTTCTCGTGAGAAGCAATTATCGCGTTAAAGTTAAAGCTTGTGAAGTTCTCGCCGAGGGAAAGGCAGGCGCTTTCACCTGGAGGTATGAGGCGTCCACGTTTACAGGAACTCTGGGAGGAGATGTGCTGACAGGAAACTCGTAAACACAGTCATCCTGGCCGTGCTCAATGTATTTCTCTTAATGTCCCTGAGTATCGAACGTTTCCTCTCACTTCCTAGTGATTCAACTTCCATCAACCTCTTAATTCCTCTCTGCTGTGGGCCAAATTAACTCCAGATTTATTGTAATACACATTACAGAAGCACAGAGATAAAGAGGAGCCTCTGCATTACAAAAAAACCCCACAGTCATCCAATAATATTAAGTATTTGTAAGAAACAGACAAGCTTTCAGATGATTCTCAGCTGAAAACGTAGATAAATATGAGCATAAGAAGGAAACTAGATGGTAACAGCAGGAAAAGAAATCCTGATTCACAAAAGCAATGGGATCAAAAAATAATAGGAAAGATGACAGTTGAGCCCGTTTGATGTTGTTTATGTATCTGATGCAATGCTCACACGTTTGTATTTTTCTAGTTAGTGTAGCTTTTATTGTGATGTCATGTCAAAACATTTACCTCATGGGATTACAAGGCACCGCTTCAACCATCAAAATCAAACATCCAAATATAACGAGATGTCAGGGTAAAATATATACAAAACCAAAAGAAATGCAGCAATTTTAACATTATATTAATATTGTCATATTACATGTTTGTGTGCACAATTTCAGCTTTAGAAAAAACATGGTGAAAGCTCACATTTATCCTTCTATCCTCTTTTTTTCTTCATCTCCCCGGCTTTGTTATTGGCTAAATTAAATGTTTTATATGTGAATAATCAACTCATAATTTATGTTTAAAAAATCAGATTTCTGTTTGTACGTCACTGAAATATTGCTTGGTTCCAAACTCACTCTCTTTATCAGTGAGATGACTGTCCAGTTTAGTGGTAAAATATCACTCGACGTTTGAAATTTCTTCAGAAACGTAAAATATTGTGACTTGAAAATGATCAACAGCACATTTAACAATGTAATTCCAACTGCTGCATGTTTGTGGGCATCAGAAAAGCAAATTACCAAGTTAGAAGACCAAATAGCAGCCTGCTTTTTCCATTCAATGTGATTTTTTGATTTGTAACATCGTTAAACCAGATTTAATGTTAAAGTTTCTCTTTTTCACTTTTGGTTCATCACCACTAGATGGCGCTTCACCCTTAGTTGTCGAATAAACCCAGCTCTCCTCCTGATGTCTCACCACAGCAGTGGGTCCCAGTATGTGGGGCAAATCACAAGTTTCATCTTGTGGTATTGCTGTCAGACGCTATTTTAGACACACAGTGAGTTCCAGTGTCCAAAAGACAGGAATAGAAGGAAAGGAGGAGGCAGAGGCAGAGAGGAAATGAGCGATCAGAGTGTGAGATCCCTTCTGCCCTTGGATTTGTGACAGACGTTCACACTCTGCTTGATGTATATGTGCCTGAGAGACATGGGAGATCAAACAATGCTCACTGAGGAGGAATGCTCCTTTGAGCTCCATCAATCCCTCCTGACACACACACAGATAGTTGCTCTGGCGTTAATTACAGGGACAGATAAGCCCCTGCCTTAGCAGCGTATGCCACTGCATGTGAAATACACCTGTATGTCAGCGGATCAAAGCCGCCATCCTCTAAGGTGGAATTATTATTCAAAGAGCGGGGCGTAAATGAAACGGTGCTCCGGTGTTCATCTGTCTCTCCGACGCTCTCCCGCGCTCACACACCTGCGAGATGCTGTCATCCACGCAGCTTTGATGGTTTCCAGGAGGTGTGTTTGACAGGAAACGAGGGCCGGGTTGAGGCATGTGGCGACACACACACATCCTACATGTGGAGTATAAAGGAGGAAAGAGTTGTGCCGTGTGCATGCACGTGACTTCTCGGTGTCAAAGTGTGTGTGTGTGTGTGTGTGTGGCTTGGCCCGTTCTGCAGCTGCGGGATCAAGCCCTCACTGGGTGTTTTTTTGTGTTTTTTTCCTGCCTCGATGTGGGTAAACTGTGATTTGGCTATCTCTCTTCCTGGAGGAGATAAATCCCAACTATGCTGGTTGTGTCAGCCGCTCCGTAATTACTTCGTCCTGTCACGACTGTCTGAGAATGCAAGCCAGTGGGAACTTGCACTGTCGCTGTCTCACTGACGCGAGGCCAAAACACCCAGAATCCCCCTTTTTATACGCCTCAATGTCACTTTTAATGGTGTTAGTCGTCAGATGAACAGATGAGGAGGGACTGAATTTAGTTTGAGTGTGTTTTACATCTTTACTTCCAGTCATTCCACCTTTGAATCACAGTTAAATGTTTGATTTTCCTGCTGGATATGTGGTGCTCTTAATTCTAGCGCGTCTGATTGCCAAATTGACTTGGAATTCCTGTTCCTGCATCCTTCACCTGCAATATGAAACCCATCACTAGATGTCATCATAGCCTCAGCTGCTTTGACGCATGTCGGCCAGTCACATTCGTGTGTGTGGCCTCCCGATAATGCGTAACATGACGCTCTGGTGCAGTGTGATCGTAACCTAAGTAACCCATTCACATGAATTGCACCTGTAGGCACTTGCTGAATATTTTGTGCAGAAATTACCATATCATGTTATCAAGCGGAGGGGCAAATCGGTGTGCGTTTCGACGAACCTGAATCAACAGGGATTTCCTGCCGGGACATGCTCCGAAGCAGGATGAAAAGTCAATAGAATCCATCAGGACTTATAAGCTTTTTGTGAGCGGCTGTTAGGTGCTCGTGTTTGCTTACGACTTAATTGTTACGGCCCCCGGAATGCTTTGATTGTGGCCGTTTGGGGAGGAAGAGTGGCGTTTGGGTATCTTTTGACACAGGAAGAGAATGTCATTCGTTTCTGTCCTCCCTGCTCTCCGTTTGGGGGCGCAGGGAGGAGCTGACGGGGCAAACACAAAGAATGGCTGCGGCATCGGACCCCTGCTGCCCCCTCCATTTACTCTGCAGAAAGAACACACACAACGGCTTCCTGCTAAAAAAAAAAGGAATCTTACTTTGAGGATTACCTTTCCGAATGTCAAGATGTAAACAGACACATTTGGCGTGTCTGCTCAGGTGGACAGCCCTGTCAGGTAGGGGGGGAGGGGGGGCGTCCCCACTCCTCCCTTGTTGCTCTTCCTGTCTGTGTTTTGGCATCAGAAGGAGCAAAGGAAGAGCAAAGCCCTGAAAGGATTTCCTCAGTGTTTACTGTGGATGATCCTCGTGGCTCCTGCATGTAAAGCTGGGCAAGGCAGGGCCCGCAAACTCTTAAGCTCTGGGTTAATACAAAATAAAGAAAGTTAAATCTTCAAGAGGCGTAAAGACGAAACATGCTTTTTTTCTTTTGACAGAATGTTGCCATTTTTTTTTTTTTTAGACTTTGCTTGACAGCTAAATTGCGTGGTACATGTTGCTTTCGCTGCTCGGGGAGAGGAGGGAGTGTGTTGGAGCGGCTCCGAGGAATGGTGCATGGCTGTAAGTGGGTGGTTTGGGCTGTGCAGTGTGGGAGGCCAGGCCCCAGCGCAAATTAAAGACTTCTCTGTGAAAGTCCCAGACTCGGCTACAGTAATGCGAGTGTGTGTTTGTGTGTGTGTGTCTGAGTGACTGAGCCTGTGTGCAAGCAGCCGGTGGGGAAGAGACCCAGCCCTCCCTCCCTCCCTCCCCCCCTTTTTTATTTTTTTAACCAGTCATTAAAAATAAGCCACAACTCACCCCCGGTACACACTGAGAGACAGCGAGAGGGAGAGAAAGAATGCATCTCCTCTTTCTCCTCCCTTTCTTTGAGCTTTGCTGCTTCACTAACCAAGTAAAACGGGGTGGAAACGGGGAGGAGGGAGGGTTGCGTTCAAGGGGTACTGACTCCACTCAGGGTTTTTTTTTTTTTAAGATGCTATACTCGGACCCCTCCCCCGTGTAAAGTTCTATCCAGGAGAGAAAGAGATGAATGGGGAAAGGAATGCAGGAGACAAACGAGAGCTCTCGGCAGGAGAGTGGGAATGTTGGAGAGGCTATTGTTCCTCCCCCCCCCCAACACAAGATTTCTGCAGGGAGTGGATGTCAACACGTAAGGAGGGAGAGAGGGGAGAGGGGTGCGAGAAATCACACCTGAGGGACAGATAGAGCATCTGCAGCATCCAGTCTGAGGATCTCCATATTTCCCCCCGACGCGTGCTGTCTGCACACACATGCAGCCGGGGCCTATAGCTGCCATCTCGTCTTCCCCTCCACCCCTCCAACAGGATGTATAGGGTCACGGGGTCAGGACTGGAGACCACAAAAGACAGTATGCGTCAGTGTAGCCTGGTTCTTGTTCCAAATCCCCCCCTTAGCCCCTCTTGTACCTCCTACCTTTTCTCAACCCAACCCCCCTTTTCTCTCATTTTCCTCTTTCTTTCTCTTAACTTTCCATCTCCCCCCCCCCCCTCCCTGCACTCATATAGGAGACGCAAGAAGGCCTTACGTTTGGTTTTGGGCCCAGATGGCTTTAGCATGCCTCTGGCAGTGGATTAAGCCTGCCAGTGTCTCCTTTCCCCTCCATGTGCAAGTGGTCAGGACAAAGAACGTCAAACGGGGGGAAAAGGAGGAAGGAATGTGGAGGGGGGGGGGGATGAAGAAAAAAAAAAACCCAGGACTGTGAAACAACACCCGACGCTGATGTTTCACGGCATTCCTGGAAGAGTAAACTCAAACGCTTGTTAACGGCAGCCAGTTTTCCTGTTCCTTTTTTCGTGCCCAGTCATTTTATGAATCGAGCGCTGGCTCCCTCGCCTCCTCGGAGTTAATCCCCAGAGTGCTTGTCGCATGCAAACCGCGGAAAAAAAGAAGAAGTGAACTTTTGACCACATTCATGCTGCATTTATATGTAAATAGCAGCTGCAGCGAGCAGTGATCCTTCATGTAATGACATGACACCGGCATTGTGTTTCAGCCCCGCCGATTCCCCCGCGTGTGTGCGTCTGTCAGCCCCCTTGTCTTGTTGTGTGTTTGCTCATTTCCGTCCCAGAGTCCATTACTCCCCGGGCTTATTTCATCCTGTACTCGGCCACAAACGCCACGGACTTCCAGTTCTTGTGGACAGTCTGTCGTGTTTTTTTATCAGGGAGCTGTGTTTAGCACTTGGAGACAGTGTGGTGGCAACACAGCAGTGTTGTTGTGGGTATTTTTAGTGTAGCATACGCTCGCCGGAGTGGGCTGTATGATCCACTTAGCAACCAATCACACTCTGCTTTTAACTCTATCTTTACCTTATTTATGTAGACCGGTCAGTCACAAAGCCGGCTTGATTCAATGACTAACTCATCCCCCCCCCACAGACGTGATTCTGTTTTTAGGTATGCCACGGCTTGTAACAGTTGCCCGTGGTTTCACTGCCGGTACATGCGATGTGTCACTCCGCACGGGGGGTTTTCAGCCTGCTCTTAAAGCCCTCGGCCCGCTCGGTGAGCAACCCTGTGGGAAATGAGTGCAGTGAAAGCATGCGTGAGATGTGTGGGTGTGTTAGCTTTAGCGCCGGAGCTAAATGCTGGAGTTTATGCCCCACGAAGCAGCAGGAATGTACAGGAACTGCAGGAAGCGAGCACACTCATCCTTATTATCAACTTATCCTCCGTCCCCTCTTCCTCACCTTACAATCCGTGACTATGCTCTCTCTTTCTTTCAACCCCCCCCCCTGCAGGCAGGTCTTTTGGAACAGAAACAAAAGACTAATGTGTCTCTTCATGTGGTTGTTGCACCAGTCGGGGTAAATCCCTCGCCAAGGAGCAGCGGAGAACAATGGGAAACGGCCCCGAGCCGTCGCAGGGCAGGTCTGCTGGGAAAAGTGCTGCTATTTCAGAAAAGTCTTCAGGAGATTAGCTCACATGCTTCTACTGTACGTGGAGAAATGTTGCTTTCTTGGCACTATTTCACTCTTAAACTACCGTGAGAGTAAATGTTACATGTTGAGATTTTAGAGGGTACTTCACCCACGTTGGTAAACTTCAAAACACTTTGAGGGAACGCTGTGAATACTGTGTTTCTCAATATTTCCATTTTCCCGCCCCATTGATTTTTGAACTCCCAGCACGCCTCCCTCTCCCCTCCTCTGCCTGTCACTGATTGACAGAGTAGAGCGCCGATCCATAAAAGGCGACTGCAGGTAACCCGGGCTCTCTGTGAACTTCGAAAGTGGGTTAAGTGAAGTGAATCTGTTGCCTAACAGCGAGTAGCCGGCCCTGCCAGATTTAGCGGCGGCGGCTTACGGTTGTAAACACACTCTTATCTAGTGAGACGCGAGCGGTTATCCGCTGTTGACACTGGAGGGGGGGGGGGTTTCTGTCAAAAAAGGGCCACACTGTGCAGTGTGCACACAGCTTTTGTTGATAGCGCCGCTGGCCTGAGGACACCGGAGGTGTATTTCACAAATGTTTTTGTGCTGATAGGTGAAACAACTGGAGAAAGGAGAGAGGAAAACAACAGTTTAAATGCTGCCGTTAGTGCAGGATGTTTACAACACTGGTAGCGTTTGTGCTGAGTGCTCCGTCCCCGACTCACACATGCTAAATATACTTCTTTAAAAGGCTCTCGCAGACTGCCACACACACACACACACACACACACACACACACACACACACACACACACACACACACACACACACACACACACACACAGTGAGCTATTGTGTCTGAGAGAGTTCAGGCATCTGGAGAGCAGAAACCCTCATTGGTGACCTTTGGCCTCTGCTGGCTGAGAAGCGTAGACGGACATGAGGGGTTTCTGGGAGGCTTTCAGGTGACTCAGGAGGCTGTCAGCGCACCTTTTTTAAGGACTATTGTGTGTCCGGTGTATGCAGGCTTGGTCTCGCTGCTCAGCAGTTATTTTAACACATTTACAACAAGCTTCTTCTTCTTCTTTTTTTCTTTTTTGTAAGAGGCTCCCGGAGGCCACGTTGACTCATTCAGAATGCGCCTTGTATTTCTGCATTGTTGTTCACTGCAGCAGTGTAATGTCAACCTGTGTGAACCTTCCAGGTTATTGTCATCTGGTGACACTGCCCTGGAAATCCAGTGACAAGCTCATTTTGTCCTTTTTCCCCCCCCCCACTCTCTTTTTGACAGCGATCCAAGACAAACAGGTTGGTGGCGTTCAGCGCTCAGCTGCACAAAGCTTTCCGGGCCAGAAACATTATTGGATATTTCCCCCGGTCGTCCTCTCTCTGTCTCTCTGAGCTGTTATCCTGGTGTTTATTTGATTTTTCTAATTGACGCTAGCTGCGTCGGCCCATTACTCCTGCGGTGCTTCCTGGTCGGCTGGTGTCGAGGTGGGTGTCAGCGCAGCTGTACGGCACCCTGTCAAGGTAAACAAATGGCCACAACAGAAGCTCCCCTCCGCTCCGCTGCTGGTAAAACGCCAAAGCCTCCCGGCAAACTTCATGTTGCTTTGTGTCGCCATGGTGACGCCGTCACAAAGGACTCCAGCTGGTTCTCTATGCTAGTGTGTGTGTGTGTGTGTGTGGCGGAGAGGGAGATGGACAAATGGACAGAGAGTGAGCAGACGGAGCCGGGCGGCCACTCTCTAGATTTCCCCTCCATCCCTCCTCCTCCTCCTCCTCCAGCTTCTCCTCTCTGTTCACTATTCTCTGCCCTTCCCCTCTGGCAGACTCTCATCCCAAACACGGTGCAGCTGGGCTCAGCTGTCAATGCCCCCCCCTCCCATACTGACCGCCCCCTTTCCGGGGCCCTTTTGTATTTGTTTGGACGGTGGTGGATTTGCCCTTGGCCCTCCGCGCGGGGGAGCCCGTTCCTGTTAGCTAGCCCCCTTAAACTAAACCGTCTGCCCTTTGAAGTGGCCTATCGCACAGATATACAGATCGGAGATTACAAGGCAGCTGCTCGCCTTCAATCTGTCCGCTAACGTGAATTAAATAAAGGAAGCACCTATGCGGACAAACAAATTACAAGGAAAAAAAAAAAGAGGTGGCTCACAGGTCTGTTTTTGTTCTGAAGGCAGGAGAAATGAATGGAGCCTTGGCTTTGTCTCCGGGGAGGGAAGAGGCTTTCTTTGATATTATCGAGCCCAGAGGTGGTGGGGGGGCTCTGCCAAGAAGAACCGCTATTCACACCAGCTTGTCGGCGTGGGACTTTTGAAGTATTTGTCAAAAGAGTGATTTGGCAGAGAGCCACTAGAGTTTAGTCATTCACAAACTCTTCTCTTTGGGGGTTGACAATGCTCGCAGCGGGCTGCACCCACCTCCGAGGGAAGGAGGTGGAATTCCACCGAATGAGGAAGTTGCTCACAAGATTTTTACGACTTACCTGATGTTATGGAGTGACAGAAACACTTTTTGTGTGTGTGTGTGTGTGTGCTCAACAGTGTCTGGTTGTTAAAGAGGGTTTTCCATATTCCTTCTTAAGAGCCTGATGGAATCCTGTCTCACATTCCTGCTCCTGTCCTTGACTGTCTGTGTGCGTGGGAGGTCCGGGGCAGTCTAATGCGTTCACGGCTGCAACGGGATCAAACCATTCCCTTATCATTTCAGTGGAAACTAGAAAACTTGGCTGCCTGTTTTTTTTTTCCCCTGGCAGTTGCCAGACATGCAGGAATTAGATCCACTGTAAGTTTTTCCGACGTAGGAACAGAAATCCATTCATTTTTTGAAATGTTTGACGACACATCTTTGCACGCTTCCATCCAGAGTGGCAGGCCTGGGCCCCCGAGTCACTGTGCAGCTCCTGATGAATGGAGAGCATATCAGTGTGCAGGAAGTCTGTGGTCTGCCTTGATGTGGAGAGGTTGAAACGTTCAGCTGGTTTGTGTCAACGTTATTTGTGTGCCTCCGTGCCTGCGTGTGCATGTCTGCAGGCCGCTGTTTTTCGCATGTTTTTGCGTGGGGGGCACGCTCCGACGCCCGGGTGTGTTTACTTAACCCGTCTTGCCATTCCAACCTCCCCCCTCCTCTGTCATTCTCCACGGCGCGTCTGGCTCTTCGCAGTGACAGCTAGGTGGGACATGGCGTGTCGTCTCCTCTTTCATACTTATTGAGCTGGATGAAAACCCTCTGTTCTTTAAAAAAAAGCCCTTCTCTGGGTCTGACAGGAGCACATGCACACATACACACACATGTGTGTGACTTTTAGATGACTTCAGGGGATAGAAGCTCTGAAAGGGGGGCTGACATTCGATCCTTTGAACCTCCACGCCTGATCGGGGCAGGACCTCTCCCTCTGTGCGAGTGCATATGTGTGTTTTTTTTTCCACGTTTTGTTCTCCTATGGGTCTGTACTTGTTGACCTTTCTGCAGCTTAGTCCTGGATGTCGATCAGATGCCCCGACAGACTACTGTGGCTGAATGAATTTGAACCAGCGCTGCGTATTGCGGCATGTCTTTGGCAGTAATTCCTGCAGTATCTCTTAAAACATATGACATAGGACGTACAGTAAGTCATCTTTTTGTTGCCTTTCTTGCGGTTTGTCACCTCACCATCAAAGGCTCACTCATAACAGCGACCGTGATCTCATCGCAGCGCTGTCTGAGGACTTTCCAAGCTCGTCAAAAACCCTGACAGAAATCTCGTCTGGGATCGTCCAATCACTGCTGGCGAGGCGGGAGGAGGAGGAGGAGGGAGGGAGGGGTGGAGGGGCGGCGGATGACTCTGACAAACCAAGAGGATGAAGTCAGCCCTTTGTTCACCTCCGATGTGTTAAGGCCTCCTCTGTAGCTGTCAGCGAGATGGCAAGACACAAAGCAAACAACATCCTGCCCTAATAGTTTTAGACATGGCTGCTCACGCTAGGTGTGGTTGGCAACAGTTGTCTGGCTGCACGTAGGGCAGCGATCTCGCCACGGTAGGATGTTTGTCTTTTGTAGGGATTAAAAGGGATCCAGGAAACCTGGTGTCCTAGTTTTTGCTGCAGAGCAAAGAGAGAGAGACCTAGTTTTGATGATAGCAGCAGGCCAGGAAGGAGAGTCGGAGGAGGTGTGTTTTTTCATCTGTTGGCATGTTTCTATGTGTCTGAGAGGCTCCATTGTCTGGCTGTAACCTGAGAGGGGAAGTCTTACACTTATTAATATCTATTATATACCGAGCTCCTCGGCTGTCTTCTACAACACAGTCTGCACGCAGGGCTATAGGCATACAGTAAGTGCGTAGAGGGTTTAACCATCTAGATCAGTGGGTCAAGTGGCTGACATGCTAATCCTATTACGAGACGAGGCTGTGATTTGTTAAAGTTGCCCCTAATCTACTGTCCATTTTGACTCCAACACAGAGACATAAGACGTCGTGGGGAAACTGTCAACTGTCACCCAAGTCACTTTGTTCCGAATCAGCGATTCATTTATATTTAATATGTTTTGTTATTCATGTTTTATTGATGACACTTTTCTTTATCATTTTATTTTATATGCTGCATAACATACAGACACATATACCTGCGTTTATATTTCTACCATTTATATTTTATATTTTAATGTACTCCGAACTCATTTTTTACTCATTAACTTATTCATATTTATATTTTAATCTTTGGCGTTATTTGCTGCTGCATCCAAATTGTCTAATTTGGAAGATTAAAGCCCACATCCGCAGTTTGTAATGCTTTTAAGTTAGAAATGATGATCACTATGATGTCATCCAGGTTATTTTCTCATATGGATTATCTTATCATATATATATTTGTAAGAAAGTATACTTCATACTTTCATCTTTCTGTCTCCTCCCTGCAGTGTCATCATGCATCACCACCTACAAGAAGACGCCTCCCCCCGTCCCGCCGCGGACCACCCCGTCCAAACCCTTCATATCCATCACGGCCCAGAGCAGCACCGAGTCGGCCCAGGACGCCTACATGGACGGGGGCTCCGGCCCGCGGACGGGCATCAGCTCCCAGCCGGGCCTGTCCAACTCCACGGAGAGCATCGACAGCATGAAGGCCCTGACGGCGGCCATCGAGGCGGCCAACGCTCAGGTGCACGGCCCCGCCAGCCAGCACGTCACCAACAGCATCACCATCACTGCCACCGCCACCACCTCTGCCGTCGCGCACGTCTCCGCCGACAGCAAGGCGCAGAGGGAAGCGCTCCGCAAGTGCCTCTCCATAGGGATCCAGGTTTGTGGATGAGTGTTTTTCTTCTTTTTTTTTTGCTACGTAAAAACTGGCGTGCTGACAATTTCTCCCCTCCTCTTAGGTGGACCCAGAGGAAGGAGGGCCGACGGAGGAGCAGTCTAAATTCCAGTCGATAGGAATCCAGGTGGAGGATGAGCGATGGTGAGTGGAGAGTCAAAGAGAGAAACTAGTAGGAGGTTGTAAAAGTGAAACTCGATAAGTCCGACGGGGAGGGATGGAGCGGAGATGCAACGAGCAGGAAGAGGACTCGCCGACACAGAGCGAGGTTTGTGGTGCTCGGTGCAAGCTTTTTGCCCCCCTGCACTGGCTTCACTGCAGCAGCTGTCCCCCCCAGTTCAGGGGAGGTTGGCGTCACAGCCCCCCCTCTCTGCCAACGGGGGCCCCCAAAGTGACAGCTGGGCCAGAGGATGTGGTGCAGGGAGCTGGGGAAGGTGGAGGGGGTGAGTTGACAGCCATCTGTTGCTCCAGTCATTGTGATTCAGGCCACTTTGAGGCTGCGTGTGTGTGTTTGCGTATGTGTGGGAGGGAGGGGAGGGAGGGGGGGGAGTTTTATTGGGTTTGTTTAGTTCTGAGAGCACTGAGAGACTGCTGTGCTGTCAGCTCCAGCCTCTCGTTCTGCAGCATGTTCCCAGTCTGGAGGAGAAGCGGCCCAGTGTGCATGCTGTTTCATGAGCTCACGTTGCACCAGGCATATCCAGGCATTTATGGCTTCTTTGTCTGCGCTTCGTTCCCTGCTGTCAAAACAAAGCCACCTTCTGTTTGGTGAAGGAAGTGGACAGATTTAACTCTGGTTTGTTTTCTCTGGAATTCAAAAAGGCATCACCTATTTTTTTTAATCAAAGGTCACAGCGAGGGCCGAATCCCGGCATTTTTAAACACACACACGCTTACACGGCGTCAGGGAATGCGAGGGGCTTTCTGAAAGGGGAGGTCTCAGCTGACCGGCCGAGCTCTCGACTCTCCGAGCCAAATATTAACTCACACAGACACCCTCCTCGTCGGCGGAGGTTTGGACGTTATGCACCGCGGCTCGTGCGTTTCTCTGGTTAATGTTTGGAGGAGGAGGGTGTTTTTTTTTGTTGGTGCATGTTTCGATTGTTTACCTGCTGGCGTGCATCGTCGTGTGACGTCGGTCTCATGCGTGTACGTGTGTGTGTGCACCTGGGAGGTCTGGGCACGCTGCCCCCTACGTTAGATTCCCAGACGGTGACAGTGCCAAAGAGAGAGAGGGAGAGAGAGGGAGACTTTATATGCAGCAGGTCATAACCTCACCTCCCTGTTTGAACTAGGATTAAGTGAGAGGGAGTGGAAGAGAGTTTTTTAAAGAGAAGAACTACAAACATGTCTGTAAACAAACTTCTTAACTTCTTTGTAATCTGAAAAGTTTGGAGAAGAAAAAAAAGTATCATATTTAGGCTTTTTTTCTCTGTTTTTTCTCTGTTTTATTTTTCTAAACTGCTAGTATGACCACAAACCAAAACAAAAATAAATGTTATGAATGAGACAGAATTCCGTGTATTCCAATTATTTTTAGGGCCCTGCATGTTTAGGGTTTAGTAATCACCAGATGGCTTTGCAGTCACAGAGGAAGTGGGGCATAGTGACTAAACCAGAGAGCACAACCATCTTGAAAAGTCAACTTAAGGGACAGCTAGACCTCCCCGTCTTCTTTTATGTCCCCCCCCACTCACTGGAGGTTTGTCATTACTGGCATAAGACAAACAAACCTCAGCCTCAGGTGCACACGCAGAGTAAAAACCCTTCTGTCATCCTACTTTCAGCTCGTTCTGGCACTTCTTCATCCGAATAGGATGCCGGGCTGTTTTTGTTTATCCCAGACTTCGGCGTGTTTGTGGTTTGAAACATGTTCTCCGCAGATGAGAGGGGGAAAAAATGATTTCAAAACCAAAACCAAGAGGCCCTCGGAAAGCAGC
This sequence comes from Eutrigla gurnardus, assembly GCF_963514095.1. Classification (NCBI taxonomy): domain Eukaryota; kingdom Metazoa; phylum Chordata; class Actinopteri; order Perciformes; family Triglidae; genus Eutrigla; species Eutrigla gurnardus. The sequence goes on along the minus strand of NC_139929.1, from coordinate 4,986,296 downwards.
GGCACATGGAATGTAAAACTCCACCTCTGTTGTGATTTACAGCCCTCCGTCATGTTCGCCACATGAATGTAATGAGAACATGGACTTTTTTCTTCCTTCTTCCCCTCCTCCTGCATACCTTCTTGATATTTTATAGTCTCCTCACCCTCACACACGTCGACTTTTCTCTTTAAATGCCCTTCCTTGTGCTTCTGCCTCCCCGTCTATTGATATGTCTGTCTTTCTGTCTGGGTTGTGTTTGGCCTTGCCCGTCTTCGCCCCTGCAGGAAGTTGTTAGCGGGCTGATAGAAAGCAGGCTGAGGTCATTAGAAGTGAACACCTGCTCGGAGGAGTTACTCTTTAACTGCTCTTCACACAACACTCGCACTCGCGGGGCTGCTTGCATGTGCACATAAAGCACACACAGACACACACACACATCGCGTTTGATCTCGCCGAAGCCACTCCCTTTTTTTTCCCCCTGTTAGCTCTTTCTTCTTTTTTTTTCCTGTTCACGGAAGAGGAGCGATGAATGAGACGAGAGGAGGGGAGGTTAGAGATGAATAGCTTAGCTGCGAGGAGGAGTGAGCGTCCGGAGACGAGGCCGAGGCGGACGTGATGGAGCTGTGATCGTTGGTGTGTCGAGCTGCAGGCGGGTCGAGCTGAGGGTCACTCACCTTTAACTCTCGCTGGGCAATGCTGTTACTTCTTTTCTTATTTTGAAGTTTGCGTGAGGAAGTACGGGATGATTTCTAATGTGTATGTTTTTATTTGTATCCTAGGAGCCTCTGTACGTCTGTGTGTGTGTATCTCTTATTTGCACCCTGCTTCGTTATTGTGTGTGTAAACAAAAGATGTGCTTTAAGTCACATAACAATTAGAGTGTCGGCTCCTCCAATTACTGCGCAGTTAGCTGGCAAGTCCCGCCCCAGCCCCACCCACCGCCAACGCCAATGCCAGGGTCCCTCTGGTGTCCCATTCATTACTGGGGTGGTGAGCTGCTCTGTAGAACATAGCCAAACATGTGTGTGTGTGTGTGTTGATTTAATCTTTGCATGTGTGTGTGTGTGTGTGTGTGTGTGTGTGTCTGCTGGTACACATGGCGTAGAGGGACTTGGCAACGGCTGCCCGACGGCGGCACAAAGCCTCTGAGCCAAATATGACATAGCATACCCAGCTGTACCCCGTGTGTGTGTGTGTGTGTGTGTGTGTGTGTGTGTGTGTGTGTGTGTGTGTGTGTGTGTGTGTGTGTGTGTGTGTGTGTGTGTGCGTGTGCGTGTGCGTGTGTGTGTGTGTGTGTGTGTGTGTGTGTACGGTACATCGGCCCAGAGCATGGCTTGTGGTGTGAAAAAAACAACTGCACACTCTGTTGCTTCTGAATGAGCCAGGTGATAAAATATCACACACACACACACACACTACAAAAGCTATCTATCAGTGATGAAATGACTGTGATCATTTCCATGTTTCATCCCGGGATCACCTCCAACAGCTGTGTGTACACACTGGTATCCTAATGAGTGCTTGAGGAGAGACACTGATGTGGTGTTACTACACCGTTTGAGTGTGTGTAACCAATCGCACCGACTCAGATCTTTAAGAGGCGCTCTCTGCTTCCGTCCCCTAGTTACCGCAGGATGACCCGCTCCAACAGCGTCACCACGGCGGTGCAGGCCGACCTCGACGACCCCACGGACGCCCCCCAGCTGCCGCCGCGCCACTGCGCCACCATGCCGCGCCAGCACTCCCGCGACACCACCTCCTCCTCCTCCACCGTCAGCATCCAGGGCTCGGGGAACCACTACCACGCCTGCGCCGCCGACGACTACGGGGAGGCGGGCTTCGACCCGTCCATCCTGCCCCCTCCGGACCCGTGGATGGACAGCGTCGCCGAGCCGGAGGGGGGCGCCCTGGAGGCCGTGGGACGATCGGTGTGCCCCCGCGACGGCCGCTGGTTCCTGAAGCTGCTGCAGGCCGAGACGGAGCGCATGGAGGGCTGGTGTCGACAGATGGAGCGGCACGAGATGGAGAAGGAGCTGCCTGACGAGAGTGAGTTAGAAATGCCAAAATCTGAAGACAAGAGAGCCCGTTGTGCACTGATACCAGGTCTCCTCTCCATCCTCTCCTATCTGCTCTTCTCCGCCGATTCGGAGGCTGCTGGTATTCATGGTATCGGGCCACAATAGCTGCTTGTTCCTGTCTCAGGCCCTCTGGCCTCCACCGACATACCGTGCATACTTATCAATAGGCTGCTGCTGCTGCTGGCTCCAGCCACACATCTGTCCTTTAGACACACTGTATAATAAACTCTCCTACAGACACAGTGACAGGGTTTCTCTCAGCGCTCCTCCAGGCAACTAATATTTGATTTTTTAATGTAACACTGCAGAGACACTGAATAAAATGTGTTTTTATGCACATGCACTCGCATGCACATAAATACCAGCCTGGGTAAAAGAAGCCTCCGGCAGTAGGAACTGTATTTATACCCGTCCTCGCCGCGTCTTACCCAAAATGCCATTGTTTATGCAGCTCGGCTGCTGTTATGCTTCCAGGGCAGATATTCTCTCACAGAACGTGCTGAACGGGGGGAGGCTGTCTCAAGGTTATGTTTTCCCAGATCCCACGCTAGCATGTGCACACACACACACACACACACACACACACACACACACACACACACACACACACACACACACCTCCTGAAGGAGTTGAAAACAGTGTATGTGCAGATTCATTACTCCCCCCTCTCAGCTTTCTGATCCCATTTTCCCCTTCATGTAGACTAATGTATGCACTGACAGTTCCTCTCCCTCGGGACATGTGAGTCAATAGGGCTGACATCGGAGTCAGCTTATGCAGTACACCCTTGTTTATCTCATATAGCTGTCTGCCAAACAGGCATTGTGAGAACATATGTGCTGTATGGCATTTAGAATTGTATATTCCTATAGGATTGCTATTTTTTGCATCTCTCTGCATTTCAGTCATTATTTCCCCAAAAAAACGAGGATTCTATCGCATCTTTTTTTCTCTGCATCACGAACGCGCCGTCTCTCCGTTGAGCTGCAACATGCCTGCGGTATGCGGCGCTGTGAGTAATTGCATTGTGAATTCAGCGTGCGTGCATGCATGTGTGTCTTCCCGCAGTCCTGGGGAAGATCCGCAGTGCAGTGGGGAGTGCCCAGCTGCTGATGTCCCAGAAGTTCCAGCAGTTCCGGGAGCTGTGCGAGGAGAATCTGGTATGTGTCACCTCATCCTCTGCATGCTTCCCCAGCCCTCCCCCCTCCCTCCCCCCCTCCCCCCCAAAACACTGACATCATCCTGCACAAATCATCCTGACAGGCCGGGCTACTCATTTACTATGCATCCAGTGTAGAGCGTGCATCTGCACACCCTGGTCGTGTGGCTCCGTATTGAAGCAGCTAAACCGTTTTTTCTTGTGCATTTGCCATTTGCAAATTTTTTGTGTTGCATAATAAAGCCATTATACAGCAATAAGACATGCCATTTTAGGAAAAGGTCATTTCATTATTGACCCTAATTATTATAAAATCTGTCATCACTATTCCAAATGACTTTAGTATGAATTTAACTCAATTGAAAGCCGATTCTGTGGATTGTGCCGTTTCAGTACTACTAAATCGTAATATATAGACAGTATGTGCTTATATTTGTGTGTTTTTTGTGTGTTTCAGAATCCAAATGCACACCCGCGGCCCATCTCCCAGGACCTGGCGGGTTTCTGGGACATGCTCCAGCTGTCCATCGAGAACATCAGCCTGAAGTTTGATGAACTCCACCAACTCAAAGCCAACAACTGGAAACCTCTGACCCCACCAGAAATCCAGGTGCAGACGCGCAAACATCCACTTTAATTTAATCTCACATTTTTCTTTTTTTGGAATGCTTTACTGACCCCGCATGTGATCTGCTGTCTTTACTTGTATTATTTGACATTTGAAGCAGCTAAGCTTTCGTTGTAGCATGCAGATTTGTGTTGCTTTGCTTCTTATCGTCATGTCGCCCGCCTGACGTCACCACCGGTGTCTGTGTTTGTTCTGTTGTCGACAGTGAGCTGCTTTTGAGAAGCCACTCTACCTGCCATGCACCGTTGGGGCCTGTCCGTCTCCAATGGCCACTCTTACCTCACACAATGGCCTCCGCCGTGCCCTCTTAGCCCACACAAACGGCTGCCGCCACTGTGAACCTCATTTCAAACAAAAATATTGCATGCTCTGACATTATGCCGACGTCAGCCACGCCGCTCTCCGTCTAACCCCTCGCGTGAGCTGGCTGCAGTTTGTGTCGCCCCCCCCTCCCCCTCCTCACTATGTTTAGCTGCAGCTTGCCAACGAGGACCTCGAGTGGTCTTTCACTGAGACTTTGTCATTCCTGTCCAGGAGAGGAGGATGCCCCCTCCCGTGCCAAAGAAGCCCCTGAAGGGCCGCCACGCTCCCCTGGCGAGGGACCGCTCGCTGGAGAGCTCCGAGCGCCAGCGTCTGGAGGCTCGCAAGCGCCTGCTAGCTGCCAAACGTGCCGCGTCGGTCCGGCAGAGCTCCGCGACCGAGAGCGCGGACAGTATCGAGATCTATATCCCCGAGGCTCAGACCAGACTATGAGACACACAGATGCATGTACCCAGACACATGCCCCCGGTACACTGTTGCATACACACTATAGCACTGAATGGTCAGGCCAGGGTGCTAACACGACACTATATCACTGTACATTTACAGCATTTATTTATTTATTTACCCCGCCTCCTCCCCCCCTTCTTCATTTTACTTCTCCCAGCTTTAATGTAGCATTCCCTCCTCACTGTCAAAAGCCTATCTGATCCCTCTTTTACGTGGCCTAATATTACAAAGTAGCACAGCGGAGATGCTTCACGTTATTCTGTGTTAGATGCAGAAAATCAGAGGGAACATGCATGTTCATGTGCAAGTGTGTTCAAATGTATCAAATCAAATGGAGATACCAGACCTACTCATATTCACAGTCGTATTATTTATGCTTATTTTATTTTTTTTGTATAAAACCCCCCAAAAAATCAACTGAATCTGGGAAAAAAAAAAAAGTTTGTTTAAGGAGGTCAAACAGGGCAGACAAGGAAACTATAGTGTCGGGTTTGCAACACAATTCGCTCCCTTCAGTCTGAGAAATGGGTCTTTCCAGAAAGGTCAAGAGGTCAGATTTTTGCTCCTCCAGGTGAGGTGAAGTGGCCGTTGAGCTCTGTGCTCCTGAAATTCACTGAAAAGAATCACTGTTTGGGGGAAAAAAAGGCCACAAAGCTAATCCATGCGTGTGATTACGAGCGAGGTGGAGCGATTTCAGAAGTTCATTTTTCCAACGTGCTTCCTATTTTTCTAGGCCCGAGGGGTTCTAGTTGTAATTGAGGTAGCAGTATCAACAGACTGACAACAGAAACCACCCATCTCGTCCTGTTTAAAACCGAGCAAAACATGTTTGTATAAAGAGCATAAGTATAATGACATGACGTGCATGCCGACACAAGCTAACCGATATTTTTTTGTCTTTTTTAAAAACAGGTTTAATCCTTTTTCTGACGTTGCGTTCGCACTCTTCGGTGGTTCAGACGATGCTAAAAATACTGATATTTGGTACAATACTGGTAGTTGTACTATATTTTATTACGTCGTTTTTAGACAAGAGAGGTTTATTGACAGTATTGAGACTAAAGGACTGGAAAAAGGGACTATGTCCTCCTCACTGTGTGTGCACTATCTCTGCCTCTAAATGAAGCAATTATTTGAAGGACATACAAGAAAAAAGATTCAATTTATAATATTTTGTATTCATGTTTAATTTATTGATTAGGAGAAAAATGACTGTTTATTGACATTGTGATTATGATTATGCACTGACAACAAGGCCCTTATACTGTGTTTATTATTTTTTTATTTATGTTGATTCAGCATGACAGGCACCTTTTTCTTTCTGTTTTCAGTGATCAGCCTTAATTTCTAATATGATAGTCGAGCACAACAGCAGTCTCAGGGGAAGAAGTGTGTGTGTGTGTGCGAGTGTGTGTGTGTCCGAGAGAGTGCGACTGACTTCACGTGACTGTATATGTCTCTTACTGTATATATACAACCCCCGGTCACCAGGACACGATCTCAAAGGGAATAGCATCCATGCCATCTTTGTTTTTTTTTTTTGAATAATGCTCCCACTGAACCTGCTTGGATGTGGAGACAATCCGGCCAGTTTACCATCACGTACGTGTTTTTTGATAAGCAGAATAGCGGGGACTTTGGTGTGTAGTGTGATTCTCTGTATTGATCTGATAAAGTTTTGTGCCATTGGGTTAGGTGAGGGTGTGTTCCTGCTATTTACCCCCCCGTCAAACGGCTCCCCGAAGTCTTCACGAAGACGTGATGAAGTAACCGTACAGTATGATTTGTATTTCCTTTAATCGATGTGAAGTTTAAGGAGGATGCGTAAAATAGTTCTCACTTAATGCCATTTTTTTTTTACTTTTCAACTCGTATTTGAATTGTCCGTCAAATGGATTATTTATGTTCATGATATTAACATATCAGTATAATGCTCCTGGTATAGCAGGGAGGTAAAAACCAGAATGTTGGATTCCTGGCGATTCTGAAGCTTGTGACGTAGTTCTATTCAGAGATTATTCAAATAAACATTTGTACATAAATGAATGTTTCCCTTATGTAAATGTCAACTTAAAAACAACCCCAATCAATTAACATATTAAGCAGATATACATTTTTGTAATTAATGTTATTACACTGTTGATGTTATGGCACGTGTATGAGCTCTTATCAGCATTAAAAAATATATATATATCATTGCAATCATTTTGTAACGTTCATTTTTTCCCTCCCACCCCCCCCAGTCTCCCACATGTGTTTTCAATTGGAATATAATTAAACAGATTACAAGGCCGGCATGGTGTGTTTTTAGGGCATTCCCCTTCCGCAGGGGCGGGTCCCCATAATTAGACGGCACATTTGGCCTTGGCTTAGCCCCGACGCTCCTGTACGCGCAGCTTCTGGTGATTCGTCACTCATACATCAGTCATGCTGACGGGAGGCATGCTGACCTCGGTGGCCGGAGTTCAGGGGTGGGGGGGTGAGGAAGTGGGTGTCGTCTTTGTGTAAAGGCCGGTCCCAGGGTCAGTCTACCTTTTCAGATGGGCTTGCAACTGCCCACCGTGTGCCTGGAGGTCTGTTTAAACCCTTATCTAACCCCTGTCCCCCCACCACCAAGAGAGCTGTCACTTTAACAGGGAAAAAACTGCATTCTTAACATTTGTTAACATTGGAATTGACAATAAAATAATGATTATTCAAGAGATTACTTACATTAAACCACATATTATAGCTGATTTTTAAAGATATGATTGTGGGGTCTTTTTTTAAGTGAAACAGCCTCTTTTTAAATTCCTTTCAACATAAATAAATGAAAGGGTGGCTGTCTCAGCACATAAAGACAACAAATCCCGTTGAGGCCAGTAGAGGAGCTTTAGCGGGACCAGAAGGGAACAGCTGTCCTCCGAGCCTCCGAACGAGGCAGCGCACTGCCGTTGTAAGCTGACTTTGACTCTATTGAGATGCGGGCGCACATAAAGCCCCGTTGGCAAGAAACTGTTGACGTCTGCCGTTTGCTCGTGTTAATTTATGCAGGATTATGTTAATTGGCAGGAGCTGTTGTAAACCTTCTCACACACACACACACAGGAATGTCTCTGAAAACGGCAGCCTGTGGAAAGGCATGAACGCTATACTATTCCTGTCCTCCAGCTCTCCCTCCCTTTTTATTTACAGAACGCTATGACTCAATACGCTCGCCGTATCCTTAAGGGGTTGAAGCCGTAATCTCCACTAACGTTCAGCTGGATTGGACGCAGCCCGTGAACGCATGTGATCAACAAACAAAATGATCAATTCTGTAGAAAAACAAAACTTTATTTGAATCCCATGTGACCCCTATTTGCCACAAACATTGCACAGTATGAAAAGAAATCACATCATTGGGCATCATGTCACATTTACTATACACATGGTCCTATTATACATGAAACTGCTTCTTTCTCTCTCTTTTTTTTTTTTTTTGGTGATTTCAAAAACATTGCTGTCCCCGTCAGGTTGTGAAACAGCAAAAGACATCTGTAGTGTTTTAATTTTTCCAGTCCACTGGCCGTTGGTTTTTTCACTGAGTGATGGGATGAAGGCTCAAACTAAGAACCTGCTACATTGGTCATCAGAAATATCCCTTGTTGGGGGAAAAAACGAACGAAAAAAGTAAAAAAAAAAACTTTTAAAATAGCTAAAAAGTAAATCAAAACTATACTTATACTCATGAAAAACACTTTTACTACAGTAGTGAATAAGTTTGTCATAGATGCTGAGAGCAAAGTATGTTTAAGACACTGAGATGACCTTCCTCCTGCCTTTTGGTGTGCAAACGAAACAAGGCAGACCGATCATGAGCTGATCTCTGAAATGTAGAACAGTAAATATGTGTGGACGCGACCAAAACTGCCCGTTTGGTCTGTGAAGGAGGGCTGATTCGAGCTCATTCTCTCTTCTCCTTTTTAAAATAAAAAATGACAGACAGTATAATGGAAAGACGTAAGACAGGCAGCATTTCTCTTGATAACATTTTTGGTCCCTGTGTGCAAATAAGATACACATGTAGATACAAACGCATGTATGTGAAATGAATAAACAGCCAAGGCACCTCGATACAGTTTTTTCTTTTTTCTCTTTTCAATAAAAAAACATCCTCATCAAATTTGATTGGTATACCAAAAATAGAAATGATCAGGCTTTCCGTGTGGATTTGTTCTGTTTGCGTGCAGACGAGTCACTGAACTCCAGGGGGGAGGGTGTGGGGGGGGGGACAATGTCAGTCGCTATTCCCTCTTCTTCTTCTTCTTCTGTCACTTTTAGGACACCAGCTGTTTGGCTTGCAGCTCCATCTCCGCCGCCCGCTTGAGGGCCACGTCCACCAGGAGCTGGAAGCCGCTGAAGTCTTGCGTGAGGTCTGGTGGGGTGGGCGGCGGGGTGTTGAAGAGCCCGCTGCGGGGGCTCAGGTTGCCCTCCACGCCGGTGCTGCCGAGGATGGTGGTGGTGCTGGTGGTGGTGGCGTGGGGCGCCTCGTCCTGGCACCTGAGCAGCGCCTGAACCTGCGCCGCCTGCAGCAGCTCCGCCACCGCCGCTCTGTCGCAGTTCATGCCGGGCGCGGGCGGCTGGGAGGACGTCGGGCTGGCCTGCATCGCCGCCGTGACAGTGGTGTGACAGATGACAGACGGGCGGGTGGGCACGAGCCCCGGGGAGGGCGGCAAGGAGGTGGGAGAGGGCGCGGAGGGCGACGCCGGCTTCCTCAGGACGCTGGGCGCGGCGGGTTCGAAGCTGGAGGGGTGGAGGACGCGCTTGTCGTAGCTCTCCTCCGGGGTGGCGGCGGCGCTGGCGGGGGCGGGGCTGTGTTTCGGGGACTGGGAGCTGTCGGAGAAGCTGTCGCCCGCTTTGCTCCCCTTTCTGGATATGGTGAACTGGTTGGGGTCTTTGCCGTCTTTCCGCAGCATCTCCGGGAGAAGTCGCCGCCGTGCGTTGATAAACCAGTTGCACACCTGGAGGACGAAAAAAAAGAAAGAAAAAGCATTATAGGGTTGGCTTATGTTCCGCCATGCAATTTAAAAAAGAAAATCTGCTGGTACACTTATCCCCCAGGTGCAGATTGCACCTGTGTTATGAATGGAGAAATTTAAAATGAAAGGCTAAACACCCCCCATCCCACACTACCTCACACAAGTAGGGATCTGTGTAATTTCTCAACATCTCAAAGCTTAACAAAAACTTCTGAATTCTTAATCCTGCATTTCAAATAGTTTTCAATAAAAACAAAAAGTCCTCTCTCTTTTGTCATAGCAGTAATCAGGGTCCCTCCCCCCCCCCTCCTCTCAGTCCTCCAGGCTAGTCGTAACTGGCTGAGGCAGACTCGCTGCTCTAACCGATGTAAATGACTCTGCATTGTTCCCAGACAGCTGGGATGGAAAGGAGGCTGGAGGGAGGGAAATTCCTGTCCGAGCGCCTCCGCCAAGCCCACAGCGCTCGGGGAGGGAGTTTACTCACGCCGTATCAGACTTCACCGTTGCAACATCGCTCTGCAACGACCTTCGATTCATTTGTTTGTGTGTCATGTTTTGTTTTTCCTCCAGACAGGAAATGATTCACCCACGCTGACACTTGCTTCCTCTTGACTTTTCCAGCAATTTTGGTCACGTTTTAAAGGATTTTTTTTTACTAAGCAAAAGCGGAAGTGTTCTTTTTTTTGCCGTACCTGTAGTGTGGAGAGCTGAGTCTGCTTTGACAGGAGGGCTTTCTCCTGCTCAGACGGGTACGCGTTGTAGCGGTGCTCGTACAGCCAGTCCCTGAGGATCTGAACGGACTCCTTGGGTAGATTCCCTCGCCGTTTCCTCTTCCCGCTGCTGCCCGAGCTGGACGACAGATCCAGCGGGGCGTCCACGCTGTCCTCGTCGTCAGTCTCGCTCCCTGACAGCATCGCCAAACCTGCGAGGGGGGGAGGAGGGAACCAGAGAGAACGTGTGAGAACAGGATGAAGTGTATGCACGGTTATGTCAGCCACCCCGTTGTCAGTCTCCCAGACGATCTGCCGCAGCCGCTCACCAAACACAGGCTGTCTGGGAGGCAGCTGATGTGTCAGAAGCAAGCTGTCAAGTTCAGCCATGTGATTCATATAAGGAGCGAGGGAGGGTGTGAGGAGGAGGGAGGGAGGGAGGGAGTGAGCCGGGGGAGGAAGGGTTGGTTTGAAGTGGTGGTGGTGGTGGTGGTGGGGGGGAACGGGGGACGTCACAAAGGCTGCTCTGATGCTGTGTCAGTTATAAAACCTGCCTCAACAAATATGAGCCAGGTCTACTGCACAGACGAGGAGCACCACCTTGCATGCTGGGATACGTAAAGTACTGACCACGGGAACAATCCCCGCACAGAAAGGGACACTTTGTTTGGAAGAAAGGCAACGGTGCTTTTTTTTGTAGAGATTACAGAGTCGCCTTCTTAATTTGGTGTGTTAGGCATGTCTAATCAGAGTCGATCCTGATCAAACAGGATTTGGGCCTTTGAATTACACTGGATGGAGGGAGGGAGGGAGGGAGGGGGTAAACCTTATGTTTGTGAACTATTCAGGTTCAACTAAAGCGAGCATAAAAAGAAGCACATGTTTTTTATTATTATTATTTACAAATAGATCCCAGCAGCTGACTGTGGAAGCAGGCCAGACTCCATTAAGAAAAACACGGGAATAAGAGTGAAAAAAGGGGGCATTTAATCCAGTTCCCTGAGCAGTCTGTTGTAGAGAACTAGTGGGAAGCAGCAAGAAAGTTCCCAAGTCTGCGCGGCCAACAGGATGAGGTAATTACGTGGGCTGGAGAGAGAGGGAGAGGGAGGGAGGGAGAGAGGGGAAGGGGGAGGGGAGACCTGTTGCAAATCAGCGTCTCCAGACTAAACAAAAGAATCTGGGGCTGCGTGCTCCTTTGTATGCGAATTCAAAAGTTTCGACACGCAAACAGCGAGTTCTCCACAAACTCCACTCCGTCTGAAACACCAGGGTTTCACAGAGTGGACGGGAAATGTGGTTTAAATGCACACAGGGGCTGGTTTCTGGGAAGTTTAAGCAACTTGTAAGGGGTTTTCTATTGTGTGTGTGTGGGCGCTGCACCACGAGGTCCATGAATGTAACAAGGCAACAAGAAACAGGCAACAATGAGGTCAGGATGAACGTTAGCCGTCATTTGATTTGAGATACAATTCATAAAAACGCACTACTTGTGTGTCGTTTGAGGATTTTTTGTTCCTTCTTCCAAACTCTAACAATAGTCGCCCAAACTTTTGCCTCCTATCGTCGCAAACTTTCCAACACAAAACAAACAAAAAAAGCTAGCATTCGAGGCTCTAGTTTTTGACATTTGTGCGCGAGCTCCCCCGAAAAACTTGAGCCTAATTTCCACCGCGGAGGGAAAAAAAGAACAACAAAGCGCGTGGCGACACCGCCGCGTGCTCACGCGTCAAAACGCGAATAAACGCGGATGCATTTCTTCTTCTTTTTAAAAAAAAAACACGCTTATAAAACGTGTAAAAGCTGCTTATATCGACTTCTGACATCGCGCCAGCACATGGCAGAGAGAAAAAACCCCCCTGTCATGTCTGGAGAGGAAACAATAGACTGCGTGGTCTGCGTACGAGGGAAATCGCTCTGTTCGCCGTCTCCGAGCTATCTAAACTAAACTTTCCACTTCATTCGCCTCACAAAGCGTCCAACCTACCCTTTTTCGTCTTCATTTCCGTCCGCAAATGTCCACTTTAGTTTCGCCAAGCGCAGGAGAAAATAGCCTTTGTGTCAGTGCGGTGTTTTTTTTCCTCTTCTTCTTTCCTCCAGAAATCCCCAGCGTGTATCCGAATATCCTTATTCATCAAAATCCGCTTCTTTCCCCGCTTTTTTTCTTGTTCTTCTGGTCCTTTTTTTTCCGTGGCGACGCGGTTTTTTTTGTGTGTTTTTTTTTTACCTGAGATCTCCGCGTCCCTTTCGGCTCAAAGCCCTTTTCTCATTGACTGTGTGTTTGATCCTGAAACTGGGTGACAGCTATCTTTGACAGCTGCGTGACTCAACGCACACAGAGATCCTCCCACCGCGGAGGGCAGAGGGAAAAAAAGTCTCTGACATCAGCATGCTCCGCTCCACTGACACGGATACGAGTCGTTACTGCTGCAGACCCCCCCTCCAGTAAAAAAACAAAGCCAAATAAACATGTTTATTAAATAATTACGCAGAAAAGGCGTCGATTGTGGCGCGCAGTCAGAATGACAACAACAACAACAACAACAGGCTGGCGGGGGAGCACTGCGGACCTCGTGGTAACATCTCACATAAATAACAACCCCGATGAGAAATCACAACATTAATGCCACAGGTTATTTATTTTGTTTGCATATTGTGACGTGTGTGTCCGCGTGGTGTTCGGCTACACATTTAATATTTTTTTTAAAAATATTTTTTATTCTGTGCACACCGATGTATGCCTCCTATAATAACGTCACCGTGCAGCCGCGTGGAACGACAATGGAGCCCCGGTAATACCAGCACATGCTGTGTTTACCGCACTTTCCCCCTCCAGCGGTGTCGCTGTAGTAGATCCCCGCACGTCAATGTCAACATTATGTAAAGGCTCCCAATGTATCGTGGCTATGAGGGGGGGGAAAATGTGTAAGTAGGCTATCTATGCATTGGTGTACTAAAGGGGACGTCGTGCACCACGCCGTGTTGCTAAAACACAACAGTACAGCGAAGAGGGGGGGTAAATATCAATGCGCTCATTTGTATGCCGGACACAACCTTGCGACAGCTGCCGTGGCATCGCCTCTTTGCATGCATTTTGTTCCAGACACGCGTTCGGCTCCTCCAGCGTGAAGCTCAATGTCGCCCCCGCGCGTCTATTTGCTGTAACTGCACTTGGAATGCGGCAGTCCCCGCTGTGACACGAGGTCCTCTGGCTCCCTCTGATGGTTAATCAGCGACGTGACATGACCTTTTGTGAGTTTAAAAAACAACAACACGTCCACTTTTGTATTATTGTATTAGAATTTAACGTTTCCCATCCACCACCAGTCTAATTTAATCATGTAGCCTGAATTAGTTGATGATTTATGGATTACAAGCTGCAGAACAAACTCCACTGAGGTAGTAATATCTATATAAAGCACCAAACACAAGTAGTGTGATTCCGTTTCAACCGGACAAGTCGAAACAGTCAGCGTGTTAAAAATAGAGGTGAGTTAAGCTCGCTAACCTGCTCATGTTGCCACCTGCCAGTTCCATTAGCTATTGTACGCTGTGTCTCACACACCCTCCAATCCAAATAATGGTTGGATTGGATTGAAAATGGAAATGTGACATTATGTTGTAGTATTTTCAAAGAGGCAGTGTACCAGGAGTAGTACTCAGCCTGTAATCTTCATCACTGGAGAGGCTTTGAAAATGACCCTGATGATGGAATCTCAATTTAAAACAAAGGTGTCAGTTAGAAACATAGTATTGGTTCCTTAATGTGAAGATATTTTATTTTATTTTGAATACTTTTAAACTATATAGGAGTGTCATACTAAATCACAACATTACACCTTTAATTTAAAGGACCTAATTATACTTTTTTTTAAATCTGTCAGGCCTCCTGAAATACTGGTGGTAAATTATTAATTCAATAAAATTTAAATATCTGATAAAAAAATAAGTTTACTGATATTGTGAGCTTTAGTTTATTGTTTTTGTGGTACAATAAGGAGTTAAATGCCTTTATTTATGGCTTATTATTTGTCTCTTTAGTCACATTACTCTGTAGCAGGCTAAGGATTAAGGAGTGTTTTTATTTGTTCTAGTCAGAATCGGGAACGTTTGTCAACTTGAATGTGTTCCTGTCATCCACAGCGTTCCCATCAAATCCTTTACATGTTTCAACTGGTCGACCGCTGACGCGCTGCTTCAGTCAGAGCCTGAAAGCGGAGCGCTGCGTCAAGCTGCATTCCAACAGCGTGAGCGAGACCGGACGTTACGCTGTTTCACCTTCAAAATAAAGTAAGTATCGCTTTATTCTGCTTCATCTGTGTAGCCTTTTTTTATGAGCTGATTTCCAAACAGTTTAGAAAATATGTGAATTACAATATATATGGCTACTCAGTAATTCAGTTTTCATTTTACCTCAAGTTATCAAACTTTCACAATCAAGATTTATCAACTCATTGTCATGAGAGTATGAAAATATTCTCCTGTGGAGCACACTGCAGATGAGCTACAGAAATTATAATAATAATAATAAGTATATAATTACATAAGATATGTGTAAAAGGGGAACACAAATCAGAAATATTATTTATTCTGAACATGTGTACGTGCTAGTAAAGTGTAAACTGTTTTTCATGAACTCAACAGCTTGTAGTGTCACATATATCGACTACACAGGTGTTCTCCATTTAACTAATTAACCTCAGTGACTTCTAATCCAATTGGCTGCACTGGCCATGATTTTGATGTAAAAGATGAATGCAAACATTGTATGATAGTGTCTTTCACCATTGAAACTTGTTGTTTTAAACTAAACATTCAATTTGATGTAGGTGGGTCGGGTACGGCTTTTATTTTGAAATTATTTAAGCGGAAGTCGTATCTCTTTGATTCCGTCTGACTTGACCCCGTCAAAGCAGTGTCTCGTTACAGTTTGAAGTCTAAAATTAGGGAGGCACCCCGACAGCAAATGACGCAAGGGGGCTAAAGTGGACCGTCTCCTCGTCTCCATGCGTCGCCGGAATCCGGATCCGGGTCTACACAACTTTTGCTGCGTGTTGATGACATGAGCGGCGGTATTTTTAGATGTTGTTGTCATCCTTCCGTAACAGCCCGGCGGCGGCGGCGCTCAGTATAAAGGACTCCTCCAAAATGCAGCTGTACAACAGTGCGCTGACACACTACCCGAGGTCGTCCCGCAAAGTTACCATAACTTTGTCCGCCGGACCGGAGCGCGTGAACGGGACGACGCCGAGACCCGCCGACGCCCACACCACACCGGGACTCACGCAGCCGAGCGCGACGTCAACGAGCGCAGAGAGCGCCGCTTCCGCAAACAACATGCCTGCCTTTTCGTGCTACGAGGCTCCGTCCGTGCGGCCGGTTTACTTCACGTCCACCGCCGAGATATTAATCCGCAGACCCGACGGAGTGGAGACGAGGCCCGTGTCCGTCCGCGTCACGAGGGAGTCCAAGACCAAACCCGCTTCTCCAGACTCGCATCTCCTCTGTGACGACTCTGACGTGATGGTGGACTTGATGGACCACCTGAGGAACGGCACGGATGAGCTCATACCCGAGCTTCTCACCAACAAGAGGGTGTTTGGAAACCCACGTGAGGAGGATCCGGCTTCAGTGACTAACGGCCTCCTCAGAGGCAATGGATGGGACTTACTAGATGAAGGGACGCTGGTCCCCCTCAGGCCAGATCAGCCTGAGGACCTCATGCAGGAAGATGTTCAGGATCTGAGCAGTGCATCAGATGAGAGACGGGCCTTCGAGCTCAGCGTCCTGCAGGACTCGCCTCCTCAGAGGTGCCAGGAGAGAGAGGACAACAAGGTGACCCGGTACCTGGCCGAGGTGGAGAGGCAGAACAAGTACCTCCAGGAGAGGCTCAAGTACCGGTACCACATCATTCCAGACGGCAACTGCCTGTACAGGGCCGTGTGCAAGGCCACGTACGGGGACCAGGCGAGGCACGGCGAGCTGCGGGAGCAGACGGTGCACCACATCGCCGACCACCTGGACGAGTTCAACCCCGTGGTGGAAGGGGACGCCGGCGAGTTCCTGATCAACGCGGCGCAGGACGGCGCCTGGGCCGGCTACCCGGAGCTCCTCGCCATGAGCCAGATGCTGAACGTGAACGTGCACCTGACGACGGGCGGCAGCCTGGAGAGCCCCACCGTCTCCACCATGGTGCACTACCTCGGGGAGGAGGACGCGTCCAGGAGGGCCGTGTGGCTGAGCTGGCTGAGCAACGGCCACTACGACGTCCTCCTGGACGGGCGGCTGCCCAACCCCGAGTACGAGGACTGGTGCAGACACTCGCAGATGCAGAGGAAGCGGGACGAGGAGCTGGCCAAGTCCATGGCGGCCTCCTTGTCCAAGATGTACATTGAGCAGAATGGATCTGCGTGAGAAGATCTCACACACTGCATGCACACTGTTTTTTTCCCCCTTTTTTACAGGCTTGAGATTATTTTTATAAGATTTATATCATGAGAGAAAGGAAGTGCAGTGCACATACTTTGTTTTTGTTTTGTATATGACAAGCGTTGCCAAATTAGTGGCGGTGGTTTTTCAAAGTGTTTTCAAAGTGTTTGTTTGTGTTGACATGATTGAACTTCTTCAATGCCGATCTGTCGCTGTATACATGGAAGTGCTTTTGAGTATTTATTTGCCTTTTGATTGGCAGACCTGATATCGCCTTGGGAAGCTTGGGTTGCCATTTGTCCGTATATACTCCCCTTTTGCACAAAAGACCAATCGGACGAGTCCAGAAAGTTTGATTTGTGTCTCTGAGAACAATTTCTATTATTCCAGTTCTTTTTCAGGCTGTTTTTGACAAAAAAAAAAAAAAACTTTCAAAATAAAAGTTTTGAGGAAACTTAATGTTTCTTTCATTATTCGTCTCTTCTTCATTTCCAGCATCTCAATGACAGCGACGTCATCTTGGGTGCAGAACTGAAAGTTCCTGTAATGGCGTCCATCTATGAAACGTTGCAGCTAAGCGACGTGTGCTCATCCTCAAAGTGGAAAGAGATGTTTGGAATTTATTACATGCAGTGACTCAGGAGCCTGCAGCCTCTAAATCAGGTCCAGACTGCAGGACTGTGTCCAACAGATACGGAGGTTGAAAGCTGGTGGTGGTGCACCGTCTTCATGCTGCACTAAAGTGTAACGTTACTGTGATTTCTGGATTTATTGTGTTTGCTTTCCTCCATGCTGCGTTTCTTCTGCTATAATAGCCAAACAGATTTTTTTCTTTGGCAACTTGAAGGCAGCAGGAAACAGGGCTGTGAACTCAACATGTTATCATTTTTTATTGCTATGGTTACTTTGTTAGAAAACAGCTGCTATTTTTACAACATTATCGTTCATTTGAAGCCCCATTTCTGGATGTGAGTCCAATACATCCTTCTTTTTAGCTCTGTTTTTGGTTTAGCTGGTGTCTGTCTGTCTGCTGTTTAGTGCTGAATAGGTAATAGACATTGCTTTTCTTTTTCCTTTAAGAACCGAGTAAAGATTTTACGTCTTCATTTTGTAATTTTACAATTTTTCCCTTTTAGCATTTTGTTTTAACCTTTCAGGAAAAATGTTTTTTTTTTAGAATAATAATACTTTTATCAAGAATGCTTTCCACCAGTAAATTGCCTTTAGTATTACCGTGTTGTAATGTGGATTCATATGTTATAAAATATTCAAAAAATGATTTAAAATGTTTATGAGAGAGAAAATAAATACAATAGGTTAACATTAGAAGCATAGGCCTTACTTAAGACTAATAACACTTTATATAACAGAGCCTGTCTTATATAAAATTGATCATCAGTAGCCCTACAATTAACAACAATAGACTATTTTTTGAGATTGTGCCAGATATCACTGATATTGTTGCACTTTTCTTCCATTAGGTGGCGTTGTAGTCCCCCATATACATTATAGACGAAGTTTATGATAAAAGGAATTTGTGTTTCTTTTCAGTCTGATTACGACGTGGGATTATCGGACCTCGTCATTGAGTTAATGAGCCTCGCGGAGCCAAGATTACAAATAAATCTGAATGTTTTAGTCAAAGTTAGTGTTGGGGAATTTATTTATTTATTTAATTTTAGTTTAAATTCAGTATTAAACCCAATTAATTAAAAACTTTGTGTCGACTTCCGGATTTGAGTAATTGAGAACATGTTGACCCACGTGATATTGATGAAAATCCGCATATCCATGGCGTTCATGCTTAACGCTTTACATTGATGACGTAACCCTGCAGTCATGTGGACATTAGGGTAAAAAAAAAAAAAAAAAAGTTTAATGCAGGAGGAGAGAGAGCCTCGTGGCTTTTCCTGTTCCGTGCGGGCCGTAAGGAGCGGAGGTGAGAGCGGACCGAGAGAGCCGCAGTACTGGCACGCAGTCAGCGCGGAGACGCGCACGGAGCAGAGGGACGGTCAATGACAGAGTCTCTCTCTCTCTCTCTCTCTCTCTCTCTCTCTCTCTCTCTCTCTCTCTCTCTCTCTCTCTCTCTCTCTCTCTGCGCGCGTGCGTGGCCGTGTCTGTTGAATGAGTCCCACGCGCCGAACGCACGGGGACGCGGTCACCTCGACGCAGCGCGCTCGGAAGTTACCGGATACTTTGAAAACACACGCGGAGACGCGGAGAGAGGACGCGGTCAGCGGCGGGACTCTGACCTGAGAGCCGGTACCGGACCATGTCGGGACACCGGGTGCAGTTCGCGGACCTCCCTCCGAGTGAGCACAAAGGAAGTCCCAAATTCCACAGTAAGGACCCTGATTGCTCTGCTGACCTTTTATATATATATTATAACATATATTTCACCACTGAGACTCATGTATGCTCGTTAAGTTGTTGGTTTATTCTAGGGGCTCCCTGTCTGGTAACTTATTAATTATCCTAGCAGTTTTAGTCTAATACAGAGGATGAGTTTAGGTGGGCTCTGAATATGTTTTCTCATTCATAGGTTGCTTTTTGCCTTAGCTATAATGATATACCACACCTCAGCTGTCTATTAGCCTTGTATAGTTCTCTGCATGCCAAAATAATTTGTCATTAAATGAAATGATTAAAGGTCATTTTTCCTCATCATGTATCATCAAAAAACAAACTTGTTTGCGGTCTTTGAGGAAATGTACCACTTGTTTTTCATATCCAGCACGTATGCTGGTTATATTGCACACGTGTAATGTCCCCTATGCGTGGCTGGTTTTTGAAGGTTGTGTCGTGGACCCTCACCTGCGACGCCCTCTTCATCTCCATCAGTGAACCCATTCAGTCCATCTGAAGTGGCAATCGCCCCTTTAAACACGCTGCTGCTAACTTTTAATCCCCCAGCGAGTGCAGCGGTCCTCATGTCTCTGCAAGGCGACGCACTCCCCAGGAGAAGCCGCCGCTTCACTGCATCCCCTGGTCTTGAGGAGTGTAACGCTCCAGTGTGTGTTATAACGCGTTCACACCTTCTTTTTTTGGTGCCTTTTTTATTGCACGTGTGAGGGTTCAGAGATGTGATGTGCATGCGAGTGTGCGTCCGAGTCAGCCTCTGCTGCTGCGTGCTGCAGTGTGTGAGTGTATGTGTGTTTGTGCACTACAGCCCGAGAAGCTGAGCTCATCTCCATGGTGACAGGTTGAGTGACGGGAACACGTGAGAGAAGACGCAATGGGAAAATTGCCAGTTTGCTGCAAAGCCCTTTTTCCAGAGGTGCATCCACACGCTCCGGTCTCCGAGACGGACGGCGCATGTGCACGTTTGTGATTTTTTTGTTTTTGTGTGTGATGTGGAGCTGTTCTGTCATTCTTCCCCTCGTCATCCCCCCCCCCCCCCCCCCCCCCCTCCCCTCCAGGCGTGCACATGGGCAGCGGGCTGAAAAGTGCTGATGTCGTGTGCAGGTCGAGCTCAGGTTGTGTGCGGGGCATGATGGGGGGGTTTCGGTGCGTGGAGGAGGGACAGAACTGCAGCTTCAGCAGCAAACCACAAATTCTGACTCAGCCCATCGGGTTTCTAATGCCGTCCACATGCAAGTGACAGCGGGGGTCAAGTTCCAGTCTCTCTCTCTCTCACCAACAAACAAACACCACTCTCTCTCTACCTCAAAACCACTTCAAGGCCCCGCTGTCGGCCTTATCGTCCTCTCAGGAAGAGTGGCGACTCCCTTCATTCTCAGACTGCTAATCCACGTCGGCGTCACCTAGAAAACGACAGCAGATGTGAGGTTCTGTTTATTGGAGTTTAACATCTATGTGTTGACATTTTTTAGAAGGGACGGGACCTTTTTGTTGTGTCTCCCGTCGCAAATAAAAGCACGGTGACGTCCTTTCCTCAGGGTTATTTCACGTTGTTGACTTTAGCATCCGTCGCTGCTCATGCTCACCGCTAACTTTTCCTCGCCGTCGTCGCTGCTGGCAGGAGGAAACATTAATTGTCGTGTGCCAAAGGATGTTTCTTTCCCATGAAGCCCCAGTAAAGGCTTTCACGAACAGGTTTTACGTCTAATCTTCTGTTGTGTTGTATAATTAGATATAAGTGTTGCATTATTACTGTTAACCTTCTATCAGTCAGCATTTAAACGCTGTTATTGTAGAATCACAAAGAGACGGGAAGCGTGAGTAATTTGCCTGTTTTTCGGAGGCGGTTGCTACACGGGACACGTCCCTGAAAAGGTTGATCCGTGTCGGACCGGCACATTTTTCGATGAGTAAAAACAGTGATGTGTCTTTCAGTAAGCCGCTTTTACATCATCCCCCCCCCCGACAGCTGCACTCTGAGCCGCGGCGTTTATCGTCTCAGGTTTCCCGGTGATGTACGACGATTGTGTCAACATGTTTTCTGGTCGGTGGAGGAGGAGGAGGAGGAGGAGGAGGAGGAGGGGGGTACGCAGATACGCGTCGTCTCTGGTAACGATTCTCACGAAGGAAAGGGTGGAGCGCCCCGACATCCATCTTTTAACTCGATCCAAAGAAGAACTGGCTTAAAGCTCTCTGCCAAGAAGTTCTCATGCTTGTCGCTGGAGTTCCCTTCTCCATTAAGTCTGTCGCTTGTCTGCCGATTTGATCAAACGGACTTGTTTCCCTTTGGAGAGCCATCTGCTTCTCAACTGCCATCACTTCTATGTATGATGTTAACAATCGTAAAAAGGAAATGACTAAAACCCACACATTCACCAGGGTATGAGACAAATTCCATCAAACTCCCAACCTCGTCGACTGGGAGCGTCGGGTCACACCTGTCTAGTAAACAACGCTCGTGCCCTCTTACCTCATCTCTGCAGCAAATTAGACATTAGCACGCATCTTATTGCACGCCGGCAACAAGCAGATCGAGCGAGTAAACTCTGCTTTCCTCCAACGTGTGAAAAGAGACAGATTTGAGCTTTCAAGCGTGCTCGTTATTTGCCGTACGACATAAAAAGGTGTGAACAGAATCCATCAGAGCAGCAGTCTGTAATAACGATGCTGACTCCATTAGCCCATCACTTTGGCTGACTTCCCCACTTATTAAGACTACATCGCCTGTTATCACTTATCGGTGTCCCTTCTGTCAGGACGTCCAGGAGAAACAATAAACACGGCTTATCGTCCTCGCAGTCCCGTAGACGGATTACTCGGAAAAGGCAGAACGCTGCGTCGGGGTGATAATCGCAGAACGTGCTTCTTCACCAGCAGCTCAGACGGTGTCGAGCTTTGGAAACTGTCTCCTCAGCTTATAATTCTCTGCCAAAACAAGTCAAAATCGCCACGAAGGCGAGGATAAAGCACGGACTTAATGAATAAAATACATATTTCCCCCCTCGCTGCTATTAATGTAATCTCTGCTGATGGGGTAAGGTGTGAAACGTCACGCTCGCTAGGCCGGTCACATCGGATTGGGCACTCGGGTTCCTTCTGGAAACAGTCGGGCCCCGGAGACGCCAAACAGCTGTTTTCAACAGAGGATTAAAAGCCGGCACCTTAAGGGCTCCTAAGTTCCCTCCGAGTGTAAAGCACAAAGATTTAAGGGTGGCCTTCTGTGCCCCGGGGTAATATGCTGTTGTTTTTCTAGCTTTAACGTCGGGATGTCACTCTGATTAAAGGCAGCAACCTTGAGTTGATATCCGCGTTGTTTTTCTGTCGCTGGAATAGTGAGCGTACTTTCAGGCATGAGCCTCTGAATCACAGATCCTCTGCATCACCATGAGATATTCTCATGATGATGAGTTTACCAATATTTCTGTCAGATTTCACGCGCGTTTCTCGAACCCTAGCGTAGATTAATCATTACACGCTGTAGTTTATTTGAATTTATGAAGACTTTTACGGCGAAAAAAGTCATTTAGTGAACATAGAAATCAAAAGGCTCACAGACTTCTGAGAGGAGCCTAATGTACTGCAGGCCGTCATTTAAAATATATTAGTGTGTATTTAATCTCCGGCACTCTCACATTTCATCCCTTTTCTGCTGACCTTTTCATATCTTTGCCAGCACTTTCTTCACGATATATCCGGCTCTAATGTTACATTCTCACGAGTGAAAGTCTCTCCTTGGCCTATTCTTGGAAGAAACCCCCCCCGAAAAAACAACAACAACATGGCATTCTCTTTTTTTGGACATTTTGTTCCATCATGAAGCGTTTGTGAGAGAGGAGAGTTAACATTCGTTCTGCAGGGAGACGGCATATTAAAAAAAAGATAGATTTACAACAAGAGTCTTGCAGATTAGATGGTATCTTGTGGCTCAAACGAGTCCTGGTTGAGTCATCATCGTGTCTGTCTCGCCGAGCGGCTGTGCATCACGAAAGTTTGCCCGTCTAATGAATTATCCACCCTCTCCTGCCGCCGCTTGTCTCTTCAGCAGCGGGATGCCTGTGATATGTGGAGAGGAAGCACATGTTTCATTCTGTATTTTCTAAATGATTCCCCCTCCGGTTCCTTCCGGAAATATCTACATTTCTGCACTCGAACTAAAGCAGTGCATGATGCAGACCATTGAAGTTCACCTGCGTGGCATCAACAGGTGACACTCTGACCTCCAATCTTACCAAGAACTCGCCCCCCCGTTGACACCTCGCCATCATCATTCCCGCCGCCGCTCCGAGGAGTAAACAAACACTTCTATCTTCTTTATGGTCCCCTCCTTTTAAATCTGGAAAGATCCGAGGCTTGATAATAAACAGATGGGAGTCGCCGTTAAAACGATGACTCCCAAAGGGTGTCGTAGCTCTCTAGCGCTCGGTTGTCAGTCATCCGCCGTGAGCCGCGGTCTCCAAGCGCCGACGCCTCTTTATTGCTGATTAGAGACGATGTGGCTGTAGTTGTGTGCTGTTGGGATGGAGGGGGTAATAACATTCCCTGCATGCTCCCCTCCAGCGGTAATGACGCGTGATGCCAGCCTCTGTGATTTCTTTTATTTATTTATTTATTTTTTAAAGCAGCAACGGGAACTTGGACACGGATGAGTGAGAAGCCAAATAGTCTTCTTTGATGCTGCGGCGAGGTCATGTTCAAAGGGAAAATGTCAAATAGGTATGTGGGGGGGAGAGAAAATGAGGCAGTGTTTATGGGAGGGAGGCTGTGTGCTGATGCTTAATATTAAGTGTGTGTCCTTGTGTGTGTGTGTGTGTGTGTGTGTGTGTGTGTGTGTGTGTGTGTGTGTGTGTGACTAAATAATTAGGCTTATTTGAGGCTTATCTTCAAACTCTACGCTGACGACACCGAGTCTTTTCTTCCCCGGCGGAGATTACGATGACTTTACTAATCAATCAAAAGATCTGGGCTGCTGCCACAGAGGTTGGCCTTAACACACACACACACACACACACACACACACACACACACACACACACACACACACACACACACACACACACACACACACACACACACACACACACAGAAAACAAAAGAACTTCTGTGTCGGCAGCCCTCATTGTTGTGTGAAAGACAGCACATTTAAACTTCATTTAGTGAGATGAGAAGATCGATACCACTTTCATAACTGCACAGTAAGTACGACGAGGCTAGCAGTTAGCTTAGCTTAGCATAAGTAGAAATGGAAAACAGCTACACAAAAACTTTTCATACATACAAAAAGCATGATTTGTGGTCTTGCATTGAGTTTGGCACTACTTTTTGGTGTAAGAAAAGTAGTGCTTTCCCTAAAATGACAAACTACTCTTTAAGTTGGAAGAAATTGAAAACATTGCATCGTCTACTTGTGTGTCGTTATGTTTGGTTTTATCAGTAATATTTGGAGGTATGTGTTGCTTAGACACATGATCGGCACAAATGAAGACAATGATTATATATAACAGTGCTGTATTTGATAAACTCAAGTAATCCAGGCTCATTCGACGCCCCTCTTTAACGTCCCAAACGTTTAACTTCAGCATCTCAAGTCGATAAGGAAAAATGGTGGAAAGAATCCAATCCCAGTCGATCATCACAAGCCGCTCCTGTCAATGTGATGAATGGGAGGTTTTAGCGCGAGGATACAGGATGGGTGTTTTGGAAGCGGAGCTCTGATTGGGCGCGGTCGCTGCGGAGGGTGGGAAGGGAAAACCACACACATCCAGAAACGTGCTGAGAAGTTCTGGTGATTTAGCAGCGAACGTCTCCAACGCAGTCGCAGTCAAAACGAGCAATTATCCGTTCCGGCTGGTCGCCCCGTTTCTATTTTCGATGATAAGAGAGAAAAAGTGACAAGCGACGACCTTATTGCTTTCTCAGCAGGACTTTCTTTATGCAGAGGGAGGGGGGGGGATGAACACAGGCTGTGTGCGGTAAATTCGTTGGCACTTCCTGTGAATTTTCCAGGTCAAGTTGGGCTAATCCACTTTACTCCCTGGAAAGTCTCTGAAACAACGGCGTGCCAATAAGTGCGGCGAATGGGGCTGTTGCTCATTTGATCCAAACTGTAATCTGAAGACAAAGGATTTTTTAATTAAGAGGCTTTTTTTTTCTTCTTCTTCTTCCATTGAGCCACCTACCACATTAAAATCCAGTCGCTCTCTATAGGTCGATCTCATTGAGTCGGGAATGAATAGGGTGCTTACAGAAATCTTTTGCAGAAATGTTGCCAATTAGAAAATGCATGTGAACCGAATGTAAAAGTCTTTTGTTCGTTTTTTGATTGATTAGTGATGATTCTGTCTTTTTTATGCGGCTGAACAAAAACCTTTCAGCTTATCGGAGCTCTCCCAGCTGCTGCGTTAGAGGAGGTGAGACCCGGTGATATTTAACAATCAGATGCGCTGTGTTCTGTGTGTGAAGGCTGAACGCCGCCGCGGTGATGCAGACTTGGCTGTCAGGAGCCGCCGCGAAGGCCAGCGGTTACGTAAGAGGTTTAATGGCCGAAACCTGGCAGTCTGAAGAGGTGGCGGCAATCATCAGACCTTTTGGCAAGGTCGGCGAGGTCCTTTTCCTCTCTGCTTCTCTCTTACTCAGCTGGAAAAAAGCCTCCAGCCTCCAGATGCGATGTGTGGTTTTTGTCTGCCTTTTTTTGTTTGTAGTCTTCTGTTTTAAATCATGTCGCGCATCATTTTTCCAGCATAATAAAAGAAAAAAGCGAGCTGATTTCTTTCTTTTGACATTTCGGTTTGTTAAGTAGGATTAATTAGAGCGTGGGTTTTTTCGTCTGCTGTCCTCTGTCTGAACCGCAGCATAACGACCCCGTCGGCTTAGATAACGGCGGACAGATGCACGTATTCATACGTCTCGCCCCGAGTTTGTGCTGTTTCGATGCCGGTGCTGTGTGAGTCCGAACAGCTGTACCCTCCGGACCACCAGGGTGGAGTGTATACTCAGCATTTCTACTCTCCTTAAGACCTCTCATAGCTTGTTAGATACCTCTCTTGAGAACAAAAAGGCCAGGAGTCCATTTGTCGAGGGATTTCGGCTAAGAAGCTCCGAGGTGTGCAGAGGACTTCAGCAAACTGAGAGGGGATTTACTTTTTTATGATTTCCCCCCTCGTTTGTCCTTCTGTGGTCAACATTTTTGATGTAATGTTAGATAAATCAACGCTGGTCAAAACTCACAATTATCCCCCGACTCTGGTAGACGAGGAGCTTTTTACCCAACAACTTTCTAATGCGATGTTCTGTCGATGTTGAGTTGTAAAATGAGTTTACAGCTTCTTCCACCGGCCCCCAAGTGACTAAAACAATCAATTAATGCTGCTTTAACTTCATATACTGTCGATATTCCACTCATTAACCAGCAAATGATACTTTTGAGAAATATTAACCATATTTCCCATGCATTATTTTACGATGACCCGCCCTCCTTGACTTGAGAAATGACTTTCATGTCTCCGATTAAAAGCAATAAAATGAAATGGACATTATGGAGATTAGTATGCACTTCAGCCCCTTTGCACATTTGAACAGTCACTGAGAGAACCCTCAGATGTCCGACCATACGATTAGCACCAGCGCTGTATGAAAGTGACTCTCAACTTAACGGCAAGGAGCTGAAAGGATTATGTGGCGTGTGAAGAGCTGACCTTGATACAACTTCAAAGTGAATGTGACTGGAGAGCCAAAAAAAAAAGAAGACCTGATGACCCTCGCAAACAGCAAAGAATGAAGAAACTCTTGACTGTTGCAACCGGTTACACTCATGCTTTAAATGTCTCACAGCTGCTAGTTACCATTATCTAACCCACAGCTGCAGCTTACTCAAGCAGCCAATCACAGAGGTGAGGAGAAGTTAGCTCAAACTTTCCTGCTGACCTCTGAGACCTTAAAGTCCCCCCCCCCGAACTCCCTGAGTCACCCGAGCCTCCGCCGGCCTCAGAACTTGACACTGAATGGCGCCCGGGAGTTTTAATATCATGGGGATTGTGGGTGCTTCTGACTGATAGAAATTTGCAGTTGGTCTTTGATGTTCTTTATGCTTCTTAATGAGGATCAGACTACGGGGTTTTTTGGGCCAAAGCCCTCCCCGCCCCCCCTCCCTGTTCCACTCAGAGGGGCAGCAGAAAGTGAAGGGCCAGTTCTACCTCAAGAGATGAGTTTTTTTCTTCACTTCTATACATTTCTCTCCTCCCCACCCCCTCCAATCTCCTTCCTCCCCCTCCCCTTCTTTATTTAATCAGCCTCCCTGGCACCCAGAGCATCTCTGCCTCTCAGAGTCAGCTCCTCAGTTCATTACGGAGGTCTCGGCCCACATGAATCAGGCCTCTGAAGTCTTTTCATCAAGACGTAGGGGGGGGGGAGGCAACGCGGCACAGGAAAACCAACCAAAGGGGGTCCGGCTCGGTCTGGACTGGACACAAACACTGCGATGTGGCGAAGGGTCAGGGCAGATGTCAGACAAAGGGGGTGTCGGACGAAACCCCTGACCCAGGTTCTGAAATTGAAGGCCAATGGAAAACACGTGTGGCGGGGCTCTAGCGAGGTTCCTGTCGAAACGACACGTTTGATGAATTAACTCCGGGGAAACAAAGAGCCACTGTAGTGTCCAGGCACGGAACGGCGGATGTGATCGACTCCCGTCAAGCGAGACCTTGTCCTCTTGTCAGTCACTGTTTGTGAAAAACTCTCCCTTCTAAATGACACTTCCAGAAACCCTGTCTTTTCCTAGAAGGGTTGCCTGAGATGGAGTAGATTAACGACATGAGAAAACTCTCATCCTCCAGCAAAATAATAAGTCACATGGGCTGTCAACAATTCCCCGAAGCTATGTGTTTGCAATTCATCACGATTAGCTTCCTATTTCTAGCTGAGGAAGTGATAATTATGGCCACGGCGTTCATCATTCCTGTTGGAGGATTTGA
Organism: Eutrigla gurnardus; assembly: GCF_963514095.1. Classification (NCBI taxonomy): domain Eukaryota; kingdom Metazoa; phylum Chordata; class Actinopteri; order Perciformes; family Triglidae; genus Eutrigla; species Eutrigla gurnardus. Next base: position 4,958,214 of record NC_139929.1, on the reverse strand, counting down.
GGCGGAGGAGAAGCGGAGCTCAGGAATCTTTATCTTTTGCCTCAATACCCGTAAAAGCTTCATATCTTACAGAGTTCCTCCGCCCGTCATCCGTTCCCCCCTAACAGCCCTTTAGCTCCGATTTGAGTTTCTACCCCTCCCCGATTTCAGGCTTGCCCTCACGTGCCCCTTCTTTTGTGTCTTCCTCCCTCGTGTCCCTTTAGGTGAGATACTTATCTCCTGTCCTGTTTGCTCAGGCCTGTTGGTTCAGCAGATCTCCGCTGCTGACGGAAGCCTTGTGTGTTTGTGTGGCCATGCATGTGTGTGTGTGTGTGTGTGTGTGTTTGTGTGGCTGTCCACTTGCATACATGTGCACCGTTGGGAGGACTTCCTGCCGCGTTGCGACTCGGACGCTGATGTTTGCTGTCACTGCAGTTCACTCGTTGCTCGTTCGCTGCTGAGACTTTTGGAACTGGAACACGCAGAGATTTCCTTTTTTATTGGTTTGGTTTAAATAAACAATACACCTTGTTTTTAGCTTTGTTTGTTGTGACTACTTAAAGTTAGAGAGAATTTTTATATTTTTTGGGTGGGGGGATGTAAGGAATGCTTAGCAAAAATGTCATTATTGTATTTTCTAAAATCACAAATATCAATATCCAGCTTAAACTTAAACTCCTCCAATTATTATTATTCAGATATTTTTTTTATTGATTTTCCCATTATACACCCACAGTAGAACTCAATACCCCAGGGAAGAGAAAAAAATAAAAATAAAATAATTAAAATAAAATATATAAATAACAATAATGCAGTAAGTATTAATAGTAATAATTATAATAAAAAATTAGATAAAAAATCTGGAAAATAAAGAAGATATGTATCCACAAAGTAGTCATACATACACCCATATAACATAACTGCATATACAGAGTATTTTCCTCCTACTAGCACATGTCACTTGCTTTAAATTGAAGCACATAACCGTTTCTCATGACTTTAGCAAAGCGTTCATATTCATATGTCATCTCCCATCCAAGCACTTGACCGAGCCTCGCTGAGAGCACGAGATGCTCAGAAATGAAAGAAATTCCACATTAATGAAGATCTGTAGGTCGTTGCATGGCTGGCTGACCTAATCTATCTCGCCTGTGCAGACGAGGGTTATTAAGATTTACAGATTAAAGTGAGCTTTTAAATTAATTACTGGTTTTAATACGCCATACTTGAGATAAACCTGTAAGGTTTTATACAGGCTTCGACCCTGTGAGTAATGAGTGACATGTCTGTGAAATAAAAAAAAAAGTTAAAAAGCGCTGTAAAATCCCCCATTTCAACTCTGATTTACAGCATATGATATGATTTTAATGATCGGTGCGTTTGTGATGTTGAGTGGAATGATCACAGCGGAAAGTATGTGAATGTATGTCATTTGAAAGCTGTCGGCTCGATTTAGAGGCTGAATCCGTGAAAACCTCCAATGAAAATCTACTTTCTTGGCAACACGCATACATGCAGATGTAGACACAGACACGCAGATTACTCACAATCCCCCTGAGAGCCTTACACAAATGGCATTTTCACATGTTAAAGGTCAGAAAAATGAAATGGCGGTTGTGAGAGTGAATGTGGGCAACTCTGTGGTGGAAAGGCAGCCGTCGGTGTAAAACACGACTGCTGGGGAATTCACGCTCGACCACATTAGGGTTCATATCATCGGCTGATTCGTGAGAAAGCGTGTTGCAAGTTGAAGCTACTATGAGGAACTTTAATTTTGGGTTGAATTTGGTGGTAAATTGAGTTTCAAAACTAGTTCCTCACACTCATTTTACCGTAAATCCTCTAATATTGGCCTGATTCTATTACCGGCCGGTCTCTAACATTGGCCGGTCTCGCTGTTGGCGGAGGTAAATAAAGGCTGGTCTCTAATGGAGACCGGGGCTATTAATAGAACCAACGTTTTTCTGGGCAGGCCTCAACATTATGCTTGTGATAGTAACATGCAAGTACCACAGGGGGCGCAATGTTTGCTAACGAATCCAAGCCATAGCTACGGCAGATTTTAACTTAGTTCAGAGTGAGATTTTAGCTGAAGGTGCGTGTCCACAGGCAGCGTTATTTCCACGCTTCTTATTGTCTATATTAGAGGATTTACGGTATGTAAGGAGCCGTGCAATGCCTTAGCATCGCGGCGAGTTTCGAGAGACGGCGCCGCCTCCCGCAAGCTCTCTAAAATCTTTTAAACTGACCGTTGTCGATCTAAAATAAAGACAGATTCAGCAACTGCATAGCTTATTTCTCGCATAAAATGTTTTCAGAAACACATTCCGGTGAACTATTTGCTTAAAATAAGAGAACGTTTCCAAACGAGTCGCCATGTTGGTCGGTTTGAAATCCGGGAGCAGACAGGCCACCAGTGAAAGTGTTCGTCCAATCAGGTGCAGCCATGAAGTGTGCACGTGATTGTATGAAGGAGAGCGCCTGTCAATCATCCTCCTAGTGGTAGCCCACCAAGCATCCAATACTGGGAAGCGGCGCATCAACTAGCGTTTAAAAACAGCTATATTAGAGGATTTACGGTATTGTGAGTTTCTTGAAAATTGTCCACCAGTCTAACCTTGATCGTAGACAGATCGTTTGTTTGGGGTTTATTTGTTTTTTTCATATCCTGACCTCAGAAGCAGATTACTATAAAATATTTATAAAACAAATAAAATGTGGCAATGAGAACTAAACTTATATCACCTAATATTTTACTTTAGGACATTTAAGCGCCTTCATGATGATTCTAATAACGTTGCCCCCTAGTGGCTCAAATCACATTCCAGCTTTGCTCATTACACACAATCCTGCACAGGCATATCGGTTTCTTTTATTATCCCTGTCTATTTTGCACATTTCCTTTTAGCCTTTTTTTTTTTTTCTTGAAGGAGCCAAGAGCAGAAGGAAACCGATGCTGCAGCTGTTCCAGCAACAGAACACGCGATCATTCCTCGTCTATAATGTATGAGTCTCTGAAAGGCTCCTTTAAACACCTCAAGCTGTTGACACGACGAACAACAACATCTAACAGGTCCTCCTGGCCTGAATGTATATGTTTATTTTATTCACGTCAAATTGAGCTCATAATAAAATAACGGATTTTTTTTTTCGACATGTCATCTTGGAGATATTCCCTTTCTTCTCATGCACGGAAATACTTTCTATTAGCATTTATTTCAATATATTAACCTTCTGTTTCCTGAGCCGGAGTAAATATTTTGGTCATGAATGTTTTCCAGAGAAAAACAGCCCCGACTTGACTCTGGAAACATCATCTCCTTAATTCCTCCACTGTAACGTTAGAATATTGTTCAGCCGGCATGTGAATAATAAGTTCATTGTGTTTGTTTCCCACCACATCTGACAGGGAGGTTTCATCCCTGTTTGTTCAGACTTTCACTGGTTTGGTTACCGAGTATACCACGATGCCACAAAAATCCATTCATTACCATACAGACCCTGACAATATAATTATCTCACAGTAGGTGTGTTTCATGGGGGATTTCATTATGACACAGTGCTGCATATTATTGTGTGAGCCGTTTTAATGTGACTCTGATTTTGTTTCCAGAATCTGGCGAGCATTCCCCCCCCCCTCCCCCCTCCTCGTCTGCAGCCAGGCATCGAAGTAAAAAATCAATAAGACATAAAGAGAATGGAGAGAAGCCTCTTATTTACATCGGTCCGAGTGGAGCGGCGGTCCGTCTCACCTCTTATCCTCTTTTTATACGCTTCGGGGGCAGAAAGCATTCACTTTGCCTCCAATAACACACTTGACAGGCCGTCCAGATAAGAAGCTGAACTCCACTTAAAATGCTAAAGGATGGAGATCCACAGCCAACGGGCACCGGGGATGAAAATAGGAAGGTAGACACTTTTTTTTTGGGAGCGTGCTACGTCCCGGTTGAGGAGGAGTGATTCATAAGGCCACAGGGGGGCCCCAGAGACGTAAGGAGGAGGGAAGAATTCATGATGACACTTCATGCAGATCCCCTCCTCACTGATGGCTGTAGAACAACTCAATATCCAGTCAGTCACTGTCATCTCTGCTGTTTGTCGCCCTGCGTCGTGTGAATCACAATTTGAAGTATTTCATCGTCTGTTAGAATAATCCTCTTCTGGGTCCGTGTTAAAGGAAGGGTTCTGCTTGTTTCCAGGGATGGGAGCTCACCAAAACAAGATGACATCTTAAACACGCTGGCTTTAAGAAGGTATTGCATGCCTGTAGTGTGAGCAACCTGGGGTTTTTTTTCTTTAATTAATTCTTTGTTTTTCACATTTAACAAATAACAAATCCAGACATTTAAACGGATAATAATAATGAAAAATAAATAAATAAAAAAGTAAATAAGTTAAAAAAAAATAAAGTAAGTAAAAAATAATTAATAATAATAATAATAATAATTAAACATAGTAAAAAATAATAATAAAAATAAATAAATAAAAAAGTAAATAAGTGAAAAAAGTAAAGTAAGTAAAAAATAATTATTAATAATAATAATAATTGAACAGATTAAAAAATAAATTAAAAAAGTAAGTAAAAAAATAAAGTAAGTAAAAAATAATTAATAATAATTATAATTGAACATAGTGAAAAATAAATTAAAAAAGTAAATAAGTAAAAAAAATAAAGTAAGTAAAAAATAATTAATAATAATAATAATAATAATAATTGAACAGAGTAAAAAAAGTAAATAAGTAAAAAAAAAAGTAAAGTAAGTAAAAAAAATGATATTAATAAAAATAATTTTAAAAGTAATGAAAGCAACCTGTGTTTTTAGTCTGTTGGCTCCAAATGTCTGAACCACAACATACGTGTTCCAGAGTGATTTTCTACCTCGTGGCCATTCGTTCCCCTTTTGTTTCACCTCTCTAAAAATAAATCAACTTGCAGACAAACTTGCTCGAGTTAAATAATCCATCAAAATCCTTTTTTTTACCCACCTCATTGTTTCATGGCAGCTGCTTTAAATCACGGTCTTGCAATATCTCAGTATTGACGTGATAGCGCTCAAAACATCTCAACGTCAATTGATGTAAGAAGTGAAATTCCAGTTTTTTTTTTTTTCGTTACAAAAACATCCTCGGCTGCTGCCTGTTATTATCTACCACCAGATGCAGACACAATATTTCTATACACTCTCTGTTGTCGGAATAACAACACATTTAGATGAGCTAGACATGCGCTCCATAAATGCCTCAAATCTGCTTTTGAATTTTTGATTTGGCAGAAAAATAGCTTGTCCGTGTAGCGCTTTGTGGCAGGAGATGATCATTTCTAGGACTTTAGAAGCTGATTACTGTAGTTATTACATTTATGGTATGTTTGTGTCTGCAGCATTTTCCAGCTTCAAGCTGGAATTCAAATTTAACATGAAATATGTTCCCTTCTGTCAGTCTATGTCCACAGAGAGTGTAAAGCTCACTGATTCAGGTCATGTGGTTTAAATGACAGTTAAAAATGACACTTGTCTTAGACAGACAGACAGACGTACTTTATTAATCCCAAACTGGATTAAATTAAAGTGTAGCAGCAGCATTACACACAGTGACAACACAATAAATAAAGATAGATAACACAATAAGTAAAGAAACAACATAAAAAGAGCAATATAAAATGTATAAAAAGCAGTAGAATTAAAGTGCAAATTGCTGTATTAATATGAACAGAGACAGCACTAAAGCATTTAAAAGTGAAAAAATATGAATCCGCATCCAGATAATATGTAATTATAATGTTAGTTTAAATAAAGAATGACAAATCTAAAAAAATAAATAAAGCTGTTGTATCCTTTCAACAGCTGGAAGTAGAAAGGTGTTAAGTTTAAACCTTCAAGGCCTCGTTGTGTTTAATTAGAGAAAGAGCACCGATCAATCCCGTTGGTTTGATGATAACATCCGAGATGGCTCTTCTCCTGACCGGGGCCGGCGTTTCTCCGCTGACCGCCATCAACGCCGCCGTCGCTGTGACTTAATGCGGCAGATAATGTGGCGTGTTGGGTGGCTTTCCCCCGGGGAGCGGCTGAGTGTTAAGACTAATTGGTCCCAACTGTCAGCGACTCTCATCGTCTTGTAGACTTCCCTTCCTTTTTATTTTCTGCCTTTGAGTTGCTTTCTTCTTCTTCTTTGGGAGCAGTCAACAGCTACAGAGGAGAAAAAGCTCAGTTTATCGTTTGTTGACGTTGTTGAATGATTTAAGATACACTAGGATCCAGATAGAGATTCAGATGTTTCATTTCAAGAGTCTGTAGAAAAAAAGAGTCTCTGATGAAATATTGATTGTTTGCTCGGCTGACAAATTTAGGTTTTCACTGTAGCCTCGCTGCATATTCGGTTTTCTGCCAGTGATGCTGCTGTTCTAGATAAAAAATCACCAAACGTCTATTATATTTGGAGATGACAAGCCTATTATTGGTATGTCTGTTGTGTGTAACATCAGTATCTGATTCAGCAGCTGATATTGAGTAAATGTTACAGTCAGTAGTGACTCACGATGTGGTTGGGAGGCAGCTCCGAGGTGGAATGCAGGAGAAGAAACAAGCAACCCCCGAGGGCTCGGAAAACAGACTTAATCCTCAGCAGAGAGGTGCACAGCTCACCCCCCCACCCCCCCATCCCCCCAAAGTGCTTCCCAAATCCACCAACCCTGTAGTCCACCACCAGCCCCGTGTAAACTTGGCCTTTGTGTTTATTCTGCTGCACTAAGAGCCAATCACTGAGTAGTTAAAGCTGCTAGAATACATATTTCTTTATGAGCGGTAGGTCAGATGTGTATGTGGAAGGGATTGGCTCATAGTGATGGTCCACACGTTTTGGTAAGCTGCGTTTCCAGCTGCTGCAGGCAGATGTTTCCAGCAAAGAAGCAGACAGACACGTTGAGCAGTAAGCTGGTAAACATGGCGGTGCAGTTAGCTCCTAAAGAGACAAATCTGTTTTCCTTCAGCAAATCACAGCTAACGAATATCGGACTATAAATATGCATGGAAATGAACAGGACTCCGGATGCATGCTAATGTTGCTCTCTGTTTGTCGGATGTTCACTAATGTTCAGGATGTCGGTGTTGTCGTGACAACTAGTTCATGCTGCCAACATTTGGACATTTTAAGAGGATGTGGGGGATTCTTGTTTTTATCTCTGTTTTTGGTCTCCACCTTATCCTGGAGGGAAATATCAGGTTATAGTGTCATCTTTTGGCAATATCGAAATATTGATTATAGCTTTAGCCCTTCAATCGGGGTCCACACCAACCCTAGAGGTATACTTGTCTATAATTCCAATAATGCCAATCAATCTGTCTCTCATGATTTCATATCATTGTTTTCTGTTTAAATTGGTGCTTTTTCAAATAAAAATGGAAGATAAAACACCCAAAATAGGATAGGTAGAGAAAATGTAACGTATCACACACCAGTTTAATAATAACCCTCAGACAGAAAAGTCAGTTAATTAGAGAAATACCACAGAGGCACTCAGACAACTCTTGCTGAGCCCACCAGCCTTCTTAAATAGGTCCAGCCGCCCCTCCTCTAACACACTTATGGGCAATAAGCAGCCATACCAGAGGAAGATTCTGCACCGTCGTATTCCCATAACTGCCCACCACAAGCTGCTCCTTGGTGCTAACCGGGGCTATCCGCTCAGACAGCTGTGGGTGGCAGTTTTGTCATTATTGTCGGAGCCAATTTCACCTCCTCAGATAATCATCTTCAGCAAGTTTTTTTCCCTCTCCCTCTTTGTTTTTGAAGTTGCTTGCGGTGGGTTGTTTTTCCACTTTTAGTTTTTGAAATGCAAATTGATGCCATGCCTGGATGGCGCGTCCGACATTGGGGTTAGTTATTTGATACGCAGACGTACTTTATGATCTATCACGTTGCACAAAATCACAGGCTTAATTAGGAAACTCAAATTATATCCATCCCCTAAATGCTATGTTATTTCGAAAGCCCTTTGAACCACGTTCCCGCCGTTTGCTTACTGTACAGTCATACATGACTTAAAGTCTTGGGAGGCGTCCAATCCGCACAGAGGGCTCTCATTTGCTCCCAGCATGCACACACACAAATAACCATGAGAGTTGCCATTCACTCACAAAACTATATGGCGTCTGTGTTTTCCACGGTCAAGGTTTTTGTGTTTTTTTTAGGTTTTGACGTAATCCTCAATACTACGACGCTGTAAACACAGAGCGAAGCCAATGTGGTGACGCACACACATAATCTGGCACGATTCTCATATTTAATCTTATGGAAATGTCTCTATCTTCTTGACATTTTTTTTTTTTTTTTTTTGTCCCGTGCAAAAAATCCGTCAGCGCTTCCCCATGAGGTTCTTAGCCCTCCGATTTTTTTTTTTTTGTCAGCCAACTATTCATTGGGAAAGTATGTAGGTCAATCTGCTTTGCTCTTTATCTGAAGCCGTACAGATATGTGGCAATATGATGAATATTCCATATCTATACAATCAGCGATGGCTGTCTTCGTGTTCAGAGGGCTTAGCAGTCTAAAAGGCAATCATGGGAGGGGGGGAGGGGGAGGTTGCTATGGAGGACCTGATCAAATCTTCTTTACAGATTTCTCTCTCTAAATCCTTATGTAAACTTCTACCGTGTACGTCAGCGTATAATCATGCAGGTTCCAAACAAAGCAGTCGATAAAAAAACGTATGAAATATTCAATCTGGCTTTTTTTCCCCGACACTTTTTAACACGTCGTCCCCCGTCAGCCAAGCTTGTGGTCTGGTCCGTGTGGATTGTTGCTCTTTTATAACGTGTTGCCTGGACGCTGTTGATCCCCTTTTTTTTGCCCACTCTAATCCATTTTCTGGTGTTTTAGTCGGGGAGGCATGTTTTTTTATATATATATATATCACATGTCCGTTTCACATGCCGCAGTGTATTAAACAAGTGTCAAAGGCTCGGAGCTTGTTATAGTGGGACCTGTGTGCCGAGTTAATGAATTAGACAAGTTTATAGAGTTTAGAGTCGCTGCGTGTCAGCAAAAAAAACACAGACTGGTTCTCACTTTCTTCTTTTTAAAAAAAAATGGCCATAAAATCTTTCTTTAAAGGTTGTTTTTTCTGCCCGACCGACAGTGATTCATACTTTATTGTGCTCGTCTGGCAATGATCCGTATGTACTGAGGACATTTTCTTTGGGTCAGACTATTGTTTGTGAGCACTTTGTCAAAAAGAAAACAAATGGGTTTTTTTTGCTTTGTGAGAGAAATTGAGTGTTTTTGAGGGAGATAACTGGATTGTGTATTATTATATATGAGAAATGGAAGTGTCTGAAAGCTCTGATCTACACTTTCTCTCCTGGCAAACGTCTGCTGTATTTTTTATTTTGTCATGTCACAGATGATGTCCCTGCAGGAGATCAGAACAGCTCTACTGTGTGTACACACACACACACACACACACACACACACACACACGCTGTAACGCTCCCCTCCTTTGCGCTCTTCCATTCTCTGTAAATTCCAGCAGTGAGTTGAAGGGCTTGGTGTGTTGTGTTGTGCACTGCTGCCTCTGGTCGCCTGAACATCCCATCATCACATGTGAGGAGTGAAAGACTGAGACGGAGGAAAAAAAAAAAGATGAAGAAAAAGAAGCAAAAATAGGACGAGGTGAAAGCCAGCGATCGTACCCGAGCGGTCGCCGGATGACGTGAAGACGCACATCTGGAACCGCTTGTGCAGCTGCACCTGAAGAGAAGGGCTTCTCCGCAAAGCCTCCGCCAGCACTTTTTCTATCTCCCCCCCCGTGCTCGTTTTTTTCTCTCTCTTTGCTTTTTTTTTTTTTTTTCTCCCCCCGTTGCTGTCTCTAAATCTTTCTCTCTATGCTCTCCGTCTGCCGGAGCGCTGGAATGGTTACCCGCTGAGCATCAGCAGAGACGAGCGAGTGAACCGGAGCGAGAAGAGACGAGGGAGAGGAGGCACTCGAGGACAGTGACATGGCAAATAATTATTAAGGCGTGAGGTAGGAGAGAGAAGTTGACAAGTGTGTGGCGTGAGGACGAGTGAAGAACAAGAGGGAGAAATTTGTGAAAGACGGAGTAAGAGAGGCAGAGAGAGAGAGAGAGGGGGATTAAGAACCCGGAATGCGCTGACACTGGAGACCTGAGTTTCTGTTTGCGTTTGGCACAGCACGTCCTGTCACTCCACAGGTTTATCCACACATGCGCCAGTTTACCAGCACACTCACACACTGTTTGCTTTGGAGGATGATCCCCGGAGGCCACGGCAGGCGGAGAGAGCACCTTTCAAGGATCTGTTAACCCCCCCTCCCCCCTTACCCTTCACCCTCCGAGTTTCCCAAAAGTGCCCTCCCTCCGGCCCTCTCTACCTGCACCAGTCACAACACGCTGGAGCCGGAGAGTCACACAGTCGGCTTGAAGAGGAGAACCCCGGATTGTCACGCTGGCTGAGGAAGAACGAGGAGTTTTGCCGATCCGCTGACCCCCGCAGGATGTCCAGAGCCTCCAGGCTGGCCCGGTCCCCCTCCGTAGGCGTCGGCTCCAAGCTGACCCCCTCCAGGAAGGAATGCCAGGGCACGGCCGGTCGAACCCGGGTGCTGAGCGTCGGGGAGAAGTTGATGAGGGCCGGTAGTGACGGCATCCCGAGCAGACAGAAGTCTTTAAAGGCCGCCGCGCCGGAGGACAAAGCACAGAGCAAGACCCCGACTGAGACTCAGGCCCCCGGCCAGAGTCCAGGTGAGAAGGGCCAGAATGTGGAGGTGGTCCCTCCCAAGAGCAGGATCAGCCCACCCAAAGCCTTGAGTCAGCAGCAAACCTCTATGCACAGTAAGTCATGAACCAAACTTCGTAATCGGAAACTTTCTCACCAAGAAACTTTGATTTTAAATGTGTAGATGTACAAACAGAGTTAATTTGTGTTTTTTTTTTTACACATCTGTCCCAATTTGTTGGCCAGCTCAGCATGTGTGTCCCCTCTAATGCAAGGTCACCGTATTGATCAGGTCTCTCCGGGTTATCTGTGATCGCCATCCTGCCCCGTGGCAGCGGATGGGATGTTCATGTCAAACATCCGCAAATTAACATTTTGGACCCCAAAATAGCAACGCGATCAGAAAACCCAGGGTCTGCAGGGGAAAAGCTGATCCAGGAAGGTCCAGTTTGAGGTTTACACCAAAAGAAAAAAGTCACTTTGATTTTCATCTTCACATCCGTTAGTAGAGTTGCATTGTTCAAGGTATTCCCTTAGGAATGCACACATACACTGATTGAACATTCTTGCTGGACAACCTTGCATTTTTCCTGTTAGATGATGCTTCAACGGTGCAGCGCAGAGGCATTGGTCTCATTGAAATGAAGTAGAAAGCTTACATGTTTGTTTTGAGTGCTCTTGTCGGTGTGATAGAGGCGAGAGGAATGACTGATCATGGGATCTGTGTCAATGTCCCACTGCCTGGGTCTCCGTGGGGTGCGGATTAAGAAATGAGGGGGGCCTAGAAGAAAGTCTTATCATTCCCTTTTGGCCTCCCCAACTCTGCAGGACACCGGGACGGATAGTTTACCCCGTCTGTTCAAAGAGTTTCTTGTAAATCACTCTTGGATCTGAAATCCGATGGTTCGGTTTGCACTCAACGACATTAACGGGGTCGGATGGCTGGGAGGTGACGTCGACGTATGCAACAGGGGTGAGTCGAATGAGAGAGTGACAGAAGGAGGTCAGGAATGCGAGCAGGGCATGCTGGGAAATCAACAGGTCTCGAGCTGCGTCTGCTTGTGAATCCCTCCCCGCAGTAAAGACAGGTTATGGGTTATAAGGGGCAGGTTTGTACTGGAAACCAGATGTTCTCGTCTGTGGAGCTTCCAGTCTCTTCTTTACACAAACAAAGGGGTCTTTCCTGCAGAGATGATCCACTCCGCAGGGGTCAGGGGTCAGCATGCCTCCGGTTCATTAAGTCCTAAATGTGCGTTGAGATAATGTGATGGATTTATTTGAGGATATGTGAAAGTGACCCAATCCCTCTTTTCTTTTTTCTTTTTTACAGTCTGTCTTTCTAAGTCTGTCTTCCTTTGTCTTCTTGTTTCTTTCTTCTCTCCTAACACCCTCTCCACTTTTGTTTCTCCCCGTCTTTCTCGCTCTCCTTCATTCCTTTTCTTCCCGTCATGTTTTGACAGCAGTTGAATCGGTTATTGAAAGATGCCATCACCGCCCACACACACACAAACACAGACACACACACACAGAACATCATAAAGAATAAATGTGTGTGTTCTCTTTCCCAGTGTCCGTGTTGGCCTTCGGAGGCAGCGAGAGCTCCGTGGGTCTACATTCGGTGTAATGGACAGTAACTTTGAAGTTCCACATTGTAAAGGCAGCGCTCCGACGGTCCGGTCTCTTTATAAACCAGCTTTGCAGAAGACTGATCCACCAACCCTTTGATATATAAAACGCCGTCGGCCACATGGAGCCATATGCCGCTTTAAGTATTTGGATTTTAAACAGGCCAGCACAATTAAATACCCTTTCACTGCGGGGCTAATGGGCAGATCATCATATATTCCCTATCCACTTGGCTTGGACATAAACAAAAGCTGGTTAATGTGGCGGGGTCCGGGCCGCGCCAGGTCCTCGTTTCTGCAGCTCACGCCAGTTAGAGGGCATGGACGGTGGGCGAGGGGTGATGCGCACCGCGCCGGCGGACAATAAGTGCATGTGGCAGGTGACATTTCCGCCGTGTGAAAGCTTTAGAGCCGACCGCTGCTCGCCAAAGGGCCCAATTTCAGCCTTAAAGTGGCAGTTTTCCACCGAGAGCGAAAATCCGTTTGACATCGTCCGTCCAGAGAGGATATAATACGAGCCTCCAGTTCAGCTTTCTTTTGATACTGTGTGACATTGACGTCGGGTTGGCAACATTTTTACACCCGCGCCTTTGGGCATCTCACATCCTCCCATCTTGATTGATTGGTGCGTACGTTACACGCCCAAACATGACACCTATCTGGCAAAACTGTAGCAACCTCCACGCTGATTGGAAAACCAGCTGCAAGAACTTTCTCCTTTTCAGCAACAAGAGGTCACAGATGTAAATGGACCTGCATTTGGCGCTTTTCTAGTGTTTTCGACAACTCAAGGCGCTTTTACACTGCTTTCAGTCCATTTACACATTCACACAGTGGTGGCAGAGGAGCCACCTGCACGTCAGGAGCTAATCTAATCTAACTCATTCACACACATTCAGTATCTACTGGTGTAAATCTGGAGGAGCAGGGATTCAAACCACCGATCTTCCGATTGGAGGGCGAATTGGCCGATTAAGCCTGATTTGCGATATTCTTTCCAAAGGCACCAAACTCCCAAAACTATTTCTTTATGGAACTTTGGTTTTCTCACATACTTTTGGACATATAGTATATATCTTGTTTATATCCGTACATAATGCAAATCATAGTCCCTTCAGAGATAATAAAGTCTATTCAAGCTGTATTTATGTTTTCCTCTGCTCTTCCATGACTTTACAGTGACTCTACAGAAGCCACTGTGGCCAATTGTAAGATAACTGTAAATGCTAAAGCATCAGAAGCAAGTGAACGCCAACTAGCAACCATGAACAATAGTTAAAACCCTCCACCGTGAGGTCAAGAAAGGTCGTATTGCTAAAACCCCTGAGACTAGGCCAACCAGCTGATGAAAACATCTGGAAAAGGTCACCAGTCTGGAAAGACTTCACCTCTCTCTGGCCCTCCTATCAATCGTTGCTATCTCCAGGCCTCCCAGACTCCTTTTCTCCCTCTCTGTGTGTCTGGATCAACTTGAAAGTTTCACCTCTCGTGTAACCACATGGGTCCTTTGATGCCGTGGCCCCCATCGCGCAAGGATCGTGTTATCAAGATGCTCTTGAGATAAAGTCCCCGCTCGGATTTCTGGGTGACCTCACCCCTTTTTGGGTGATTGAGAAGGTGAGTCAACGGAGCTCCGTCTGCATCCCCCCCCCACCCCTTTTTACTCATCAGGACTGGCGTTGTGTCCCTTCTTGCCGGATTTGTTACCACATCAGTATGTGCGGAGTTGCTTCAGCGTGTTTACAAGCTGTGAAGACGAGCGTGATATCGTACATGTGGCGCTTCAACAGCGAAAACAACAGGAAAGATTGGCGAGAGAAGTGTTACGTGCTTCCACACGCTCACTCTGTTGCACACTTTTGCACAAACACTCTCAGTTAACAGTCTTGAGTGTTTGTGTATCCATGACAGGCTTTTTTCGTTTTTTTCTCGCAGATGCTGCCTTACTTCCTTTTTGGGGGGAAAAACAGCTTAGTGTAATGGGAATGAGTTTGAGGATTGGGATGTGATCACCCATTTCTTTGACATGGAAGCCAAGAGTAGGGATTACTTTAATTGCAGCCTCTCGTGACTCTTTAAACCCCCTCAGTTCTCTCTGGGACTTTTTTCTTCTTCTTTGACAACAATCAGGCAGACATGAGAGTTATTAGGATTGTGAGATACTATTCCTCCACCAAAAAAACGGACATGTAATTGTTATTATTCAGACATAATCACCCTTTTATGTACAGTATATCTGTTCCAGGACTTCTCTGACACTCTGTGCAATGATTTGACAGTGAGGTCCTTCATATTGACCTTTTTTTGTGAATGAGCTGATAAACTTTGCAAACTTTCACTGTGGATTCATATGATTCAGCCGCCATTATCTTACGTTCTTGTCCCTTTGCTCGATTGAGAAAAACCAATGAAAACACCTGTTGCTGCTATCTCGATAGCAGCTGAAAAAAAGGGCCACGCTTCGATAAAAGAAGCAGTAAAAGTTTGGAAACGGGCAGCGTTTCTTATCCATGTACGTCATTGCCTCTCACCCACTCAGATATCTGTTTTTGTTAAAGCTCCGGCATCGACTTTGTCCTTCTATTGACGTCAGGGGACTCTTTAAACGCTTTTAAAATAACTCTTTCCTCCAAATGCCAAAAGGGAGGAAGTGGCGATGCCTTGATGTTTTCTCAGCTGCGGCAGACAACTTGACTTTGTCATCGGCTTGTCAATAAGTGTCTGAGGAGGGGAGAGAAGTCCGGTGAGTCATTAGACGGAAGAATAGGTGAATTAATGATGCGTTCACGGACCTGGGCTTGAGAAAATGAGTGGACGTGACTCATCCCTCCAAGAGAAACAGAAATAATAGGGGCCAGTGAGCAAGAAGAAAGAGCTCTGGTTATGTGACTACTCATGAGTGTGTTTTGTAAACCCCCCCAGTTGTGTTTTCCTTTGGGGGGGGGGGGGACGCTTCTTCCTGGTTCCTGAGGCTGTTCGCCTCTGGGAAACGAGACGGCAGAGGGGGATCGGCTTTCTCTCTCCGTGTCAGATTAAGGATAAAACAAAAGCCTTAATCTCCTCGATGACCGCCCTGACTTTAATTCCCAAGATTTTCACTTGTTGAAGCCAAACAAGTTCACGTCGTAGAATATGTCGCCATCTTTAAGCATATTTGCTTTCCAGATTTTCTGTCCTATTAGTTTTTGGATCGATTACTCAGCAGTTTCTTCAAAGCTTAGAGTAATGTGGGATGAAACTTTCTCAAATCAGACATCTCACTACTAGATGTGTGTGTGTGTCTGTGTGTGTGTGTGTGTGTGTGTGTGTGTGTGTGTGTGTGTGTGTGTGTGTGTGTGTGTGTGTGTGTGTGTGTGTGTGTGTGTGTGTTCCGGCCCAAAGCCTAAATGTGTTTAATTCACCCAACCGAAGGGGTGTAAGCGGATGCAAGGCCTCCCCCGGCGTTTCCTCTCAAAGAGCTGACAGAGAAATCGATATGTCCCCGCCTCCTCTCTTACACCCCTTTTGCCCTTCAGGCAAACGTGATGTGTGTGTGTGTATATGTGTATATGTGTGTATATGTGTGTGTGTACGTCTGCACAAAAAATGCATGTATGCCCGATGTAAAAGATGCTAAATATTCACACGTTTTTTTTTAATCTTCGTAGTTCAGACGATCCTCATCGAACCCTCCCGATGTGTTTATTTCGTATCACATCCACATGTTGTTCCAGAGGACTGCGTTTTTTTCATTAATATTACATTAATATTTTGTGAATCATCTGCAAGAAGAATATTTGCTGGTCATTAAAATAACTTTGTGTCCACGTAGCATACAGACGAGGGGATACTTTTCGACTAGTTTGTGAAATATATGCTATGCGTTCTTGCGTTGAGTGAGAGAAGTATGAAGACTAGTGTGGCTACTTTACATACAATACTATGAAAATATACAAACAAACTGAAAGCTAAACCAGCACAATGTAGAACCGAGTGATGGTTTTACCTGCTGTAACCATGACTGGAAACGCTTCACATGAAGGATGTTTTGTCTTCATTCTAAGCTAATTGCCTCCTGGCTTCAGCTCCATAATTAGAGGATAGACACCAGATTGATATTGATCTTCTCGTCTAGCTCTTGGCAAAACAAAAAAAACTAAAAAAAAAGTGTTGAACTCTTCCTTTTGAGTTAATATCTGACTAATGAGTGAGTGTGTAGACGTGGAGCGCATGATCCACCATGTACACTCCAGTCAGATGACTAGGAGGACATGTGACGTGGCTGGGTGATGCAGGGTGCACACAAAGGGCAGGTTTCACTATGATATTGCAATAATATCATCTACTCAAATCATGTTGTCTTAATGTTTCCCAATAACCTTCCTTTTATTGTCACTTTCGTAGAGACTGTGAAAGCTCATAGCAGGGATGATGTGTTGCAACAGTTTTGAACCTCCTGACCTTTAGTTGACCCCGTATGAATCATATCTGAGATTAGAACAAGCTTTTCCATCATCACCCTAAACGTGTGACACAAGCTTCTCTCTCCAGGTGTTTAGGATGTTCCTGTGAGACTTAAAGAATTCAAAATTCGTCTTTTTTTTTCCCTTCTTTGAGTTCTGCAGCAGGGCATGAATGGAGATTTCAGAGGCATTTCTTAAAAGCATAGTTGCGGTTTACGGTCAGGAAAAGGGAACTAGTGGCAACACAAGAAAACATAATGTCTGTATTCATTGTTGAGGACGGAAAGGGCACGCGGTGTTTACTTCCCTGGTTGATCCGTGAACTTTTGTAAAGGGAAGTGGATGTCACATCCCCTTTGGAATAGAATATCTTCACTTTCTTCCCCGGTAAATGCTGGTTTGCGAATGTAAAAATAGCAGCATCATGCATGTCTGAAGCACCGCGGTCATTTTTTTTTTTCCACTTGGATTTTTACCCTGTTGTCTTCTCTGAGCACTGCCTTAAAAAAAAGCCCAGGTCTGTCCCAGTTTCCAACAGACAGAGTGTGAACATACAGCATCTGATGTAAGCTCAGCAAATAACCAGGATATAAAGGAGCTTCAGTTTGTCTGTACATGTATAAATAACTGCACGTCTTATCTTGTAGTCGATATTTCTTAAGAAATTATGTCACAAAGATGGATTTCTTAAGCAGCATCCTGTGTTTTAATAACACCTTTAAGCCAGAGAAGCCTATAAAATCAATCTTTTTTTTTTTTTTTTTTTTTATTTCATGCAGACAACGAAGATACGCTCCGAGATGTCTCAGTCGGGTGTTTGTGGTTCCGACCGGAGCCACACATTACCCTTGTGTTTTAGCCGAGACGCCGGGGCTCGTAAAGATTATTGATGATGTACACCATGTGATAGGAGTGCTGAGCAGAATGAGGCGGCGTTAAATCTAACTGATGTATGAGCCTCTCTCTCTGTCTCCGTCTGTCCTGGGAGAGGAACAGACAGGTTGACTCTCGGATGAGGAAGAGGAATTAGAAAAAGTTGCAGGGGTAAAAAAAAAAAAGTGCAAGACGGAGCTGGTCCACGCTTTTGTTTTTTATACTTTTAATTTTGGCAGCATCAGTGGCATTTCTTTGGATTCATCTTGTCTGTCAGTGTGTGTGTGTGTGTGTGTGTGTGTGTGTGTGTGTGTGTGTGTGTGTGTGTGTGTGTGTGTGCATGCAATTGCAGTGCAGAGAGTGCGATATATATGCACCTCAGCTGCATGTATCAACGTGTATTTAATAAAGGTGCATGTGGAATGTGATATGATTTTAAAAGTGTGTTTACCCAGAGTTACCTGGTTGTTATGGAGGGTTTTTATTTCTTTATTTTTTTTTTTTATGGCGTCTCTTTCCCGGCAGCGTGATTTCACAAGAAGTCCTCCATCATCTACCTGCTGCAGATGCACGGGGAATTAATCCCATCTCCAGTTGCACTGACCGGGCATCTCACCCGGCAAAGGGCTTCAGGTTTGCCTGATGGACACATGCATTATGTTCCCTCTAAGCAGCTGCTGGAAAGAAAGAACCCCCCTTCTCCTCCTCCCCTTTTTTCTTAAGAAAAAGTCTAAATATGAAACTGATAACTCAGGAATTCCCCTCCGCCTGAGAAGTATGTCAGTGTTTGCTCACCATAGAGAAAGAAAAACTACATTTATTTGCAAAGGCTGATCCAGTTTCTCCACAGAATCAGTAGCTTGTGTGTGGTTTTGCTTTTGGGAATGGATGCCAGGAGTCAAGAGAGGACATTTTTTTTTCTCTCTAAATGTTTATGAGCTGCTTCAGGCCTTCGATAGCGAGCGTGATGAGCAGAAGATTCATAATTAAGAAGTCAAGAAAGAGTTCTCGCTGCCAACTTAAAATATGGATGGTGTAGTCGGCCTATTGGATTCGTATTAACCGTTTGTTTCCTCAGCGAAGGCCTCAAAGCGATCGTAATAAATTAGAAAGACTCGCTGTGAATTATTAAGATGGAGTCTGGGTGTATAGCGGCGGTGCTCGTTCCTAAAGGGCGCCACGCTGATATCGGATGCCGCGACATCCTGTGGTTTAACAACTGTGTTCGCAGTCTAACTGTCTTTTCCAAAAAATAATGGAGCTTATTTTAAAAGCCTGTTATAATCGTCATGTGCTCTGCGGCGTCAAAGTCAACATAATGACCTGATTATGTGCTTTCTATCAAATTTAAAGTGATGAATTCACAACACAGATATCATTTTTATCCACAATTCTCTTTTCGCCTCTGATGCAAACAGCCTGTAATATTTCTTAAGCCTTTTTAATAATACAGACAAGCCGTATAAGCAGCCGAAGTGAGATATTCAGGGCCCCTCGGGGGTCGACATGCTCGTGCAGTATGTGAAACAGAATGCGTGTGTGTGCTGTTCAATGCAAACAAAAGAAAAAAAAGCATTTTACTTTGTAGTCACGGCGACTAGAAATGAAACAGACTTCCTGCCAACATGTGGAATCTCTCATCCTTAGCTTTTGATAGCAGGTTTCCACTCAATCACACCCCACAACAATCAAGTCTTTGACATCAGTGAGAGTGTGGTGAGTCTCTTCTATAGCTCCTGGAGTGTAGCGCCCCCAGCTGTACAGATAACAGGATTTCAGGTTGAACTCCAGTCATTCTTGCCCACACTGGAGTCTCTGTTTCCCGGCGGAGGTTTATTCCTCTCATGCGGTCTCGTCAAAGGGTTTAATTTGACGTTTTTATTCATTTTTATCCCCCGCTTGTGCAACTTGTTCAATTAGGCTGTGACTAAAAACTTTATTTTTTTTGGCGTGTTTTATTTTCTCCTTGCATATGAAACAGTGAGATGGGTTTGACAGTCGCCCTGGTGCATTTTTCACAGTATTAGACACTAGAAACGCTGAATCAGGGATCAGATGTACTCGCCCCCGCCACCCTCTCTTTTAAATCTGGGGATTTTTTTCTTAAGAGGAATAATACGGTTTGGCTGTGCGATGAAGTCATTGGTGAGACACGCATGCTTTCCAGCTAGGCAGCTAAAGCTATCATGAGTCGGACACAGCATTTTTTTTTTTTTTAGCCTGGGCTGCAGGGAGAGATGGAGGGGGGATTTCTGCTCAACTGATGTCAACAGCTGGAGATTTAATACAGAAAAACTGTGAGGCACATGACAATTTTTTGTTGTTATCACCAATACCACACTTATTCAACTTCATCACAAGAATTACATTTAAAAAAAGCGTGAATATGTTATCAGTTCTGGAGCAGTGGAAGTTGGATAGGAGCACGTTTTAATAGACCATTCAAGCAAGTGACAGGATAAAAAAAAGAAAAAGATGAAATCCTTTTACTACTAGAGAAACAGTGGAAAGGCATTTTTTAAATCAGATATTTATTCTGGCTGTGCAGAAGTCAATTGTTTGGCATCCGTTATTTGCGGAGTCTGTTTCTCTGCTTCACTTGTCTCCTCGAGTTACTCTCAGCCAAACAACCATTTGTCACGACCCCTTCCTCAGCCAATAGGGCTGCGAGAGGTCCAGCGGTAGAATATGATGGGTTGTGATAGGCATCGGAAACTCTTATCTAACATCCCTTGTTGTATAATATTTGGTTTCTTATAAGCACAGAGACGGGAGGAAAAGCATGTAATGCAGCAGCCATTGTGAGTCCTACAACAGGAGAGTAGAAAACCTGGTAGTACTCCACATACTAACACATGCAGAGGTGTGTACTCTGCATTGAAGACACGGTGACACTGTGTGGACGTGCGTCCCCTGCAGCCCTGTTGTTTCCAGAGAACAGATGCTGGTGGCTGCTGGGAGTTGATGATGTCACTGACCTGCACGGCGCCCTGCAGACTGTCTGTCCAAACCTTGTTCAAACGATTGGGCACCCCACACTGGCCAGGTTTATTCTCTCCACTGGGCCGTAAAGGACTACTGCAGTCTCTCTCTCTCTCTCTCTCTGGAAACAGTTTTCTGGCGAAATGCGCTGATTTTTTAACTAAATGATAATTGATGAAAATGTGTCATTTGGTTCTGACACGTTCTAATCATTAAATTGCAGATTTGTGAGTGAAATATTAGCATTTAGCAGTTATTTTGTGAATTTATGTCATTTATTGTAGATGTATAGATAAAAAATGTAAGAAGAAAGTAAAGCCACTTGTTTTTGCTCTCTCCCTCTTGTTCCTTCTGGCCATCGGAGACTGTATTAATTGGGATCGATTGTTTTCAGAACACCTCTCCGTTTGTCGCTGTGTGATCCCCTGAAAGGCGGCTCGGTTCACGATGCGACAGCTGGCGGTTAACTTGCTGTGCAAACCCGCAGTCATCAATTATTCACTCTGTGAAACATTTTCCAGAGAAGTAATACAGGATGCTTTTATCGATACGGGAGTGACTTATCTCTTCGGGGCCGATTTAACTCCTCCCGGCCATGTTTTGCATAATAAATGTTTTGCAAGGCAGATGCAGCTAAAGCTATAAAAACCTTTTTTGCTTCTGGGGGGGGGGGGGGAAGCGTATTTGTTCTTTTTTTTTTCTTTACGTTAAAAAAACAGCTGATGAATATTTTAGTCTCATTACTCGCAATATATTAAGACCAATAATTCTTCCGTTGCAGCAGAAGACACTGAAGTGCACTTATGATCCAAACACAATTTAGCTAAATGCTTCGTATTGCTCCGTAAACCTGATTAGGAGTTACATTCCTTTGACAACAACAATGTATTTACAGTTATTGTTTGCTCGGCTGCAATCATTTGAAAGCGTTGCATAATAGAGGGGTAATATGAGAGGCAGAGGTGGGGTGATGGACAGATGTGGAGCCAGGTGGGAGAGGGGAGGAGCCTGACCTGACAGGCTCTCCGCCTAAACCAGCTGGAGGAGCCCGTTCCACACTCTCACTGTCCCGGGGGTTATCGGAGGTTGAAATGATCCACTTCAGAGAAAGAGTTTACTCGGGACTCCGCTGGTACAGATCCTCGTGGATTTAAGGCTTCAGTGTTACAGATTGGAATCAATTATCCAAAGATTGCACCACAGCAAAGCTTCTCGGAGGTTACGCAACATCAAGCGTGGTACCAATAAAAAAGCATGTAGTGGCGACTCCGAGGGGAAATAAAATATCACGTCTTTTTTTTTTTTTTTTTTTGATTGGTTGCCGTTCAACTTCGCCAGTCGCCTTCCATTTATCTTCAATTTCCTCTGGTCAGGTGATCCACAATGAGCTTTTGTGAACTTGTAACAAGTAACAAACGTAGAGACTCACTATTCTTTGCCTGCTTTGTATTAGTTTTTCTTATCTTCATGTTCCAAGCTGTTACATGGTTCACCATGGAGTAGTATTTCCCCTCAGTCTGATATTCAGACCCGAGATAGGAACGTGTTGGTTTGAGATCTTCCCCGAGGGTCCAGCTGCCTCTGAAGCTGGCATTTAACCTCTGCTTTATTAGTCCCTCATACCTTTTGTTGGCCGAGTCTTGGCCGTCGTTTCCATCTCTGAGACAGGAGGACCGATCGGCCCCGACCAGTCCTCACCACCCGATGAGTCACACTCATTCTGTGGACGTAATCCGTCCAAACACATCTTCACGGATGCTGCCGCTTGTGTTCAGGCGTGTATGAGTGTGTGTGTGTGTGTGATGTCCAATAGCCAAGACGGGAAGACGGACAGAAACGCAGTCATGTGACCCGTCTAACCCTCCACGCTGAGCCCCCCATGGCTGAGTCACGTCTCATTGTTTTCCTTGACTGGCCTCATAGTGCCACATTCACTTCCTCCGATCCCCGAGTCTCATCTCACACCTCTCACTTCGCATTCTCATTACTCCGGCCCGTTATTAATTTATTTAATCAATAGCTGTTCAACTTCTCTCACGCCAAAATCCATAACGGCAGGCGGGTTCACCGAGCTGCTGCATCGCGTTAGGAGCACGAGGACGCGCTGGTGACGGCGTACATAAGGGGACGCAGAATGTAATCAGGGTCATCAGCTTCAGACCGCTGTCAGATGAGTAAAGTCATTCAGTCACAACTTAAGTAAGATTTCTCTTGGTGCACGTGTTTGATGCTGACTCAGATCTAGACCAGTGGCTCCATTGTGGCCCTCGGCTAAACTCCGCAGCCTTCCCCCCTGTTGAAGATTACGAAACTGGCTTTAAAATAGAGAGCAGCAGCTCACCAGGGCTTTGGATGATTTCAGGCTAAATATATGAAAAGGGCAGCTTGGTCCAAGGGCTAGAGTGGGATCTGGGTGGATGGCAGCCAAGGCCGTTAGTGCCTCTCTTTTTTTTTTCACTCCGTATCACTTTAGTGGAAAGATGCCCTGAAAACCCCAAAACTGTTTCTGGGTACTGAAGTGAAAATCCCCCTGGATGTCAAATTTATATGCTACAATAATTCTTCAGTTGATCCTAAAAACACACAAAACCTCCAAATGTAGGAACATTTTTCATGTGTGTACAATATAATAGAATAGAATATTTATATTATAATTTATATTCTTGTTTTTACATTCATTACATTTATTGGTGAAGGTTTTATTTAGTCTCTCTGACAACTGAGCAAACTCACTTCATTCACTGATGAAAGCCATGAGATGTGGTTGAAAGGTCTGGAAAATATGAGTGGACCTTTAAGTTAGAGATTTTTTCGTTTCCAAGATAAAATTTGAATCTCCATATGTATGTATGAATAGTTTTGAAGCCATCTTTAACAATGATTTAAAACACACTGTAAAGATTTATCAATCATTTGATGACTTGGTTCATTGGAAAATATATTATTGTTGACATCTTTCACTGCTAATATAAGCTGAATGGCGGTTTGGCGTTAAGTCTTAAAGCTGCTGGATGGAGTGCAACAGTAAAATAGCAATACATCATGAAACTTCACATGAAAATGTGAGTTCTCTCCGGTCTTTTACTAAGATGTGTCGGTGATAAGTGCGGAACCTTAATGCTTTCTGTCTGAATGCCGGCAGCACATCCCCGTAGACGTTTCCACATTACGGGCTTTTTCAGCAACAATGAAACATCTGGATTAAAGTGGCCACATGACAAGCCGTCATGTTGGATAACTCCAGTCCTTTCTCTCTATTTTTGCATGATATAACTCTTTAAACGTCTTTTTTTTTTTTTTTTCGAAAAGCGAACTGCCTTTCATTTCACTCGTCTTTGACTGAAGAATATATTATCCGAGCGCCGCCGCGTTCGGTGGCTTCCAAGGCTCACAGGTGGCTCATTCACCGGGTGACTGCGGGATCGCTTTTCCTCAGACTGGCACAGGCCGGGGCTCCAAAACTGAATAGCTTCGGGTGTAATCCTCACCTGCTCTGCCGCACGGTTAAATCCCCAAATGTTTTGATTTATTTTGTCTCCCCTCTCCGTTTTTGTTTGGGTCTCTTATTAAGCAATGTGAGGATTTAGCACTAAGGGATTAATCAGAGTGGGCCCTGTTTATATTGTTAATGTGGGAAGAAAGTTATGTCGAGACATTTCCACACTCACGTGGCGTCGAATGTCCGATTCGCCCCATACAATTTGAAATACGCACAAATGCTTCCATATTCTCTTGCTATCTGCTCCATAAATGACATCTTTCTCATTCCTTATTATCGTATTAAAGCTGCATACCAATCGGATGCTTTTGCACAAAGCCTCGACGCACCTGAACCACAGGAGGGAGAGCATTTTCTCTTTCCACGTCCCGCTTTGAAGTTCCGTTGTTTTCTGCATCCGAGCCCCGAAAACGACGAGTCTCGTACGTCCACGTCCCGTCTGTCAGCGTGGTGTTTTTTTAAATTATTGTGTGGAAGAGGAAGGGTCTGCTGCTGCGGAGGAGAGCGGCCTCCCAGCTCCGACACATGGTGCCCAGACTAAACAACAAGATGAATGTTTCCTGAGTCCAACCTGGCACGGAGGCACCGCCGATCAGCCTGTGTGGCTTGAATGACTGGCTGACTGAATAAATGGCATTCAGAGCAGAAGAAAGGAGGCAGCGTGTATAGGAGAGGGTGGAGAGGAAGGAATGAGTGGAGAGGAGAGAGGTTTAGTCGCTTCATTGCAAGTTTGGGATTCCACCACAGCAGCAACCGGGTCTTATTTTCATCTTTTTTCTCTGTAATAGTAGCGTCTACGAAGTCAGACCAGGTCAGTTATGTAAGAAGTCTGGTATCAAGTATTTAAAGGGGCGAGCCACTGATTGACACATCAGATTAGTGTACTGTACTAAACTGTGATATGCTGTGGCTCTGGGGGGGGGGGGGGGGGGGGGGGAGGGCTCTCCAAAGGCAGTCAAAATAACTCTAATGATGTCATCGGGGTTATCTGGAACTGGGCTTGCAAACTGGAGATGGGAGATGCATTATGGGAACTGTAGGATCCAATGGTAGGTGGATGGATAGATGGATGGATAGATAGATAGATATTTAACCAGATTTCTTTAAGCTTATCCTCCGACGCCCATTAATTCACTTAAATTCTGAACATATTTTTTCCCTCCGGTAAGAAAGTACAGTCTTTATCTTGGAAGTAAAAACATGTGTTTCGGGTTCTACCACCTGAATGCCTTCAGCCTGAACTCTTCCACAACCACAAGGTGTTACTACGGCGGTGACGAAGGAACTGTTAACAACAGGCAACAAAAGCTCAGTGTGCTGCTGTCAACCTGTCTCCTCCCACGCGTCACCTTTCACCTCCCCAATCCCTGCACAATCATCACACCTCCACCCTTCTTTTTTTGATTATTTCACCCGCGGCCGGCTTAGCGAAAAACTGTGAATTAGAGGTTCAGGGAGGGGGAGCTCAGCTAGAAGGGGACGAGGTTTTTGGATCCGGAGCTCCGAGGATCTCTAGGGGTCTACGATGGGGCTGAGCCTCGTTTGCGGTTTGTAACAACAAGCTGTAGGATTTGGAGAGAAAGTTCCAGACACACCCCCAACCCTTACTCAAGGCTGCCTCCCTTTTCCCCCTCGTGCCTGAGAAAAGTGTGTCTCTCTCAGTGAAGACGTTCAAGCAGGAAGCCCCCCCTTCCATGCTTGTAGATTTTGCTCTTCTTCTCTTGATTCAAGAGAGCCAGACTTTTTTCGGGTAGTGGCGAGAGGTTCCCTCTTGGCGGGACACACACACACACACACACAGGCGTCTCGGTGTGACAAGCCCCCCACTAAACAATAGCTGTCGGGCTGAGGGAGAGGAGGGAGCGGAGGGGCGAGCGGTGGTTTCTTGGATGGCCTGATTGGAGCGTAAACAGAGGTCCAGGAAGTGCTGAAGTAAGAGAGAGAGAGAGAGAGGGGTGGGGGATCAGGGGGAAGTGTGCAGCTCTGCCGGGAGAGAGCAAAAAAAGTTTGGGACTGCGACGGCGTGTTAGTTTGTGTCACTCTGCTTTTGGGCTTTTTTCTTCTCCTCTTCTCTATCGGGGAGCCACCGAATCTCAGAGAGAGCCAGAAAAAGGCAAAAAGGTGAGTGTCTGCATCACACACTCGCCCTCTCACACAGATGTGAACTCCAAGAACACACAGATGCTCAGTGGGATACGTGCGAGGACAAACAACACCCATTTTTTTTTCTTCTCCGTGAGATGAACCGATGCGATCTGAGGAGAATACGACTCGGGGAGCAGCTTGTTATTATTGCATGCGATGTCATTGTGAACTCCAGAGGGATTTTGAATGGCATTCGGCGTAGTGTTCTTAATGTGTGTGCTGTTTGCTGATTCCCCCCCCCCCTCTGGCTCTGAAAGCTGCTTGTTTTTTTGCATTTTTTTTTTTTGTGGTGCCTTGAACTGCAGCCAGCCATTCAGTGTGTGAAGCAACCAAAAAAAAAAGGGGGCCAACTAATGTGTGTGTGGCTGTGTCTAATTAAGCTAATGGGGGAATGGAGTGGTGAGGGTCAGAGCTTGAAAACATCACGGTCACTTTTCCACAAAACACAGTCACTAAACACTGTGACGTGAATCTCAGAATCAACTGAACTTTGTTCTTAATCTTGACGGAATCTCCCTTTTTAGAGATCACAGGGAGGAGTGACATTTGTAGCTGATTTTAGATCAGATTTACTGTGGATTTAGCCATGTATGGTGCCCTTTTTTTTTGCTCTGTCGTATCAAATGGATTGTTAAATTTGTTGCTGCATTCCTCCCCCCTAAAGTGAACATCAGTGTCAGTTTTTGACTTCAAAGATGTCACGTTCCTCACGCGTCACGTTGTAAATAGTGACCTCTTTTTCTTTTTATCTGAGAGCTGCCGGTTACTACTTCGCCAGTTTGTCACCACGCTCGCTAATAAAATAGCATTTTAAGCATTTCACTGTCTTAACGAGCCTATTTTCCTTGTCTGGAGCTGGCCAATACCACTGGAACGTTAGACTCACATCTGGAAAAGACTGGCCGGCCCGAAGCACAGACAAACGGAAAAATTAAAAAGTTCACACAGCCGTTCACATGTAAGTGTTTGAGACGAATATCAAACTTGTTGTAAAAAATGTCTTTTTATTATCACCACTAATCTGATAAATCTGAATTTTCCAAGTCAGACCAGGTCAGTTATGTAACTACTCAGACTATGAAGTATTTAAAGGGGCGCTCCCCTGATTTACACATCAAGATTATTGTACTCAGACCAAGAAAACAGTGGTTTTTCACATCCATTCAGAATCTCACTTAATATCAAAGTTCTTCTTTTTGATTATCACCGTTAATCATCAAAAAATGATAAATCTGATTAATTATCAGCAAAAGTGTCAGAGAAGCATGATTGTTAAATTAAATTCGTAGCCCACCAACTCAAACTTCAGCACTGCTTGGTGTTTAATTCAGGGGTGTAAAGTAGCAGTGTTGAGAGATGGGTGTGATTTGTTGTGTCTCTTGCAGCAATGAGTATATCAACTTCAGCTTCCCCACTCTTGTTGGAAAGACAAATGAGCTTGCACCCTCGCACCCCCACCAGAGCCCCCCGGACCTCATCCTTCATCGCTTGTTTGGACGCTTTGACAGCGTCGGACCGTCTCTCTCACAACTCCTCTCTGTGCTCTGCTGATGTAGCAAGCTGTCAATTTCTCCCAAGACCAAAGGAAGCCGTTATTAGACTCTCGGCCGGCGCTCCGGCTGCCAGTTTAATTCAGCCGGGGCCATTTGTCTAAACGCTCGCATATGAGGCTGGCAGCGTTTTTCAAAAGCAAACGGCACACGGTAGCTTTTGTCTGATATCACTGATGCTAACGTTACGTCTCGATTGCCTCGGCGGGCCGCTGTCTTGCGTCAGCATCCAGACATGGCGGGTCATGTCTGGATCTGAGCGGGAGATCAAGCAGTAACCTGGGCCACGTGTGTTAGCCGATGCAGATCTGTGGAGTTTGATGGCTGCCACGGGACGTTGAGCGCGTTGGAAACACACCTGGGCCAGTGGCATGTGGCCGAGCAGTGCTTACAAGGATAGGGAGTGGGGGGAGACGGTGGTGGTCCAGGTGTTTTTTTCCCTGCAGGCTGTCTGCACTGTCATCCGTCGCTGGCCTCGAGCCAACTCCAGCCACGTCTCGTTGCTCTCCGGGGGGTTTGATCAAACGTCATTACACAGCTTTCCTTTCAGCTCCCGTTGGTGGTTCAGTCCCAGATATGATAACTGAAGAAAGAAGAAAAAACAGATACAGAAAGAGAGAAAATCCTTTTAATGTTAGCATTTTTTTAGAAGAACATTCCTATGAAAACTCTTCGACAGATACAGATTTTCTAAATGTCATCCTAGTGATGAAGGCCGAAAGCTCTGGAAGTGGAACTAGTACTAAAACGTAGTTGTTAAACCACCATTTTCAAGATCAATAATTAACCTTCAAGCTTAACGGGTTTTTTTGTAACGGGTGAACGAACCACTGCTGATGGACGACGACCCCAACCAACAAGTTAATCAGAAGCCGCTCCTTTTTAAGGCTTCTTATAAACCCTGACTTCATCACAGGGTCGTGTCTCAGCGTACCGGGAAGGTAAAGTGTCCACCGCCGGTATCAGTTCTGTCCAATAAGATTTCTTCCCGCATTACGTTCCTCAATTAACGTCTGATCTCGTCCTCGAGGAAGATTTCCCGTCGTTTCAGCAGCTTAGACCAGCAGCTCTCCTCGTGGCCAAAAACAACTTTATCCTAATAGAGGTGGGATGATTGCAAGGTGTAATCAGACAAAATCTCTGTCACATTAATTGGTTTCCACTTGTTGTGAAATGACCTCATTTTGAGCTAAATTTTTCAGTGGAACGGCGTGTGAAATCTTGTATTTTCTAATGACGGTAAGAAAGTAGAGTCTTTAATATCTTATATTATCCTGCCGCCCTTTAAAGGAGCAGAAGATAAGCCATTTTATATTGCACACATAGACATTTTTGCATTCCTCTTGGATGAAGTGAAATGACTTTCAGTCAACATTTTAATGCTTCGTACAGAGAAATGTACCAAACCAGCAGAAAATGAGGCAATAGTTTGACGTTCAACTCGTTCTCCACACACTTTTTATTTTATATTCACAATCGGTCCGAATGTTATTTTGAAGAAATCCGAAACAGAAAAGAAACAAATTCGGCTCCAAATAAATATCTTGGTGTGCTGAAAAAAAAATCTCTCCTGCAGAGCTCTAAAGGAGGCAGTGATGTTGCAAATGTGATTTCCCCTGGAGTTGTCTTGTATTGTCGTGCTGTTGGGCAATGTTAGGCTTATAGACTTCGGCACGTTGCTGCCGTCGATGCCATTGGCTTTGCTGTGACGAGGATAATCCACGGAGGGAAATCACGCTTCCTGTCATGATGTCGGATGCTTTCGGAGCTCATGGAAGTTTCACGTATAAAAGTTGTCGTCAAAATGGCCTACTTAGATGACAAACACTGTACTCTTCGTCACTCTTTGCTCCCTCTTGACGTTGGTGCACTCCACCTATTCAGTGAAATCATTCCTTTAAGTCTGGAGAAGGGCGGTTGAGACAAATGTTCCCCACCCGTCGGCTCAGACGGAGACTATTCTCCCAGGTCTTTTCCCCCTCAGAGTAAACAGCTCTCTCCACACCCGTCCACCCCTTCAGGCATTTTGCTTTGACGCGGTTCCTCCCACAACATACAAGAACGTCCCGGGGCTTGTTTTCTTCTGTCCGGTGACAGACATGCTTTTGGGTGCACGTTAACGGGAGTTGTATGTGTTTGTCCATCCGTCTGCAACCGTCTCTCTGCCCTCCTGATTGATTATGAGGCAAACGAGAGGGGAGTAACAAAGAGCGCTCTAATGAGGCCGGCTTCATAGTCGAGGAATGCAATAAACAACCCATAAAGTATAGAATCTACAACTGTGCCCGTCCCTTTAAAACAGGATCTGAATGCGTCACTTTAAGGATTTCTGTCCCCGTGAAGTTGTTAATTAAGAAAAGTCTGAATTTAAGTGTTAAAGCTGCTTAATCCCAATAAATATGGATGAGACTTCTGTCCTGAGCCCCTATTTAACAACCTGCAGTGTCTTGCCCTTTTTCCCTTTTTAGATGTTTGGCTCTTTTATGTCCTCTATCGACCATTGACCCGCTCGCTAATGAGTCGCTATCGTGGCCATGATTTCATAATTACCCCCGTCGCCTGACAAACTCAATGCACTCCCATTTAGACACGGCCCCGAGATTATAAAAGTCCCGTTCCTGAAGATATTCTGCAAAGCCTTCAGTGCGCAGGATGTTTTCGTTAAGCCGAGGCTATTCTCGGAAGTGCTACCGTCGCTCTGGAGCTGGACGTTTTGAGGAAACCTGTCTTCCTACTTCTACGCGGTCTGTTTAAAGAACTCCTTCCTGCTCGGGCTGATAAATAGACGACACCATGTAAATACTGGGAAGGAGCGCCGAGGAGAACAGTTTGGAGAAAAAAAAACATGATAGGGTAAATGTAATGACAGATATACAGGTGTTGCTATTTTGGAATCTGCTTATTCTGAGGATTTTATTTAAGTAGTAGGATTATAAGTGTGACACCTCTTAGCTTCAAATGCAGTTCATTCGGGGCTGCAATGCCAGTTTGTCACTTCTCATAAGCAGGAAATAACCTATTTGTTGGGAACTATTTTCACTCGCAGATTTGGTGTGCTTGTATTTAAAGGGACCAGGATAGTGCTTTTTGAATCAATGGTAATAATAATGAAGTTTTTGGTTAATAATGGAGGTCTATGACACGGAGAGATCAGTGTATTGCTTATTATATAATCAGGTTTGGACTTGTCATTGCATTTGTTGCGAGAGACAAGAAAAAACAGAATATCACCAGATGAAATATTCCATAATATCCCTGAAAACTTACCATTTTCGGTTCATAAATAATATTCTTCTTCTGGTCTAGACTGTACTCCGGTGCAAGTGAGCGATTCCCCCCCAGGCTCCCCTCAGAGTAATGAAAGTCATCTTGTAAAATCTGACATTTTCAATGTTGTAGTAAGTCTTTTACCTTTCTGCTTCATCTCACTACCCCGAATGGGTTTCAGTGGTCGTGCCAGTGTTAATAAAAGTTAAATACGTCCCCAGAGTGAGAACATTTTTCTAATATTTGAGCTGAAAGTCATAACTTGCCTTTTCGAGGTATTTTCCATTTTTTCTTAGCTCAAAAGCCCCTTCACCACATTATATTTTAGCGCAGATAATATCTATATTATGGGGCGATCATAAGGTTTACCAGTCTATCATTACATTTCCCATAAAAAGGGGGGAAAACTATGGCTCGTAATTGGTTTTGCTTAGAGTTTCCATTCCCCCAAAGACTCGCCTTCTACCTTAAAATTCAAGGCCGCAAGAACATTCCATGAAGTTCTGAACATTTCCATGAGTTTTTTTTATATAATGGCAGGAAAAGGGGAAGCAGTCCCTTAACACACACACACACACACACAGTTCCGTCCCTTTTATCACCATTTCTTGGCACTTTGTTTCGAGGTTTCCTTCCCCGTCAGGTTTTTCCCTTTTCACAGCGCGGTATCCTCCCCGGCAGCGACACAACAATGCCCCGCTTCATTTCAGCTCCCCGAGACCGCCGGAGCCAACGAGCTGCTAGGCACATGCTAAAGCCATTAGCTGGTGGATGACGGCGGTTAGCCGCAGAGGCATCGCAAAATAACCATCTCGCTACGTGCGTAATGAAGCCGAGGGGAAGGGACGGCGGTACTGTATCGGCTATCTGCGCTTGCAGGCTCTGCTGAAATGTGGCGAGCTGGTCTGAGCGGCGGACTGCCGATCACACAACAAGCACATTCCTCAGGAGGAATGTGCTTTCACGTGGTTTCCTTTACATATTAAGATATCAATTCACGTTACCCTCCGTTAAAGCTTCCTGTGAATTTCCGCCAAAACCTCCTCGGCGTCTGCTCGGGCAGACGAATCCCAGACCCTTTTATTATTAGAATCAGATACATCCCATCGGGTCTCTCAGTGGAGCTCAGACAGTTTGATGGAGGACCCCGCGGAGCCGAGGAATGACTTAATTACAGTGACTATCTCCATGTGAATTTACTGGGAGGGCATCCATAATGCATGTCCCGCTCGGCATCAGTGGGGCTCAACTTGGAGTCGACCGGTAATCGTGACACGAGTTTCTGTGCAGATGTGGAGGCATTATGTGCAATAACCTGCGTATTATATTTATGTTGTTCTCATACATCTTTTCTCGACTACTGATGGACTTCAGACACACTAGTAAGTCACAGATGTTCGGCTACATCGAAATAAATCAAATAAAAGATGGATAACAACTGGAGGTAATTATCTTTCACGTTAAAGTCATAATATATGACATTCAGAGCATTAATATAGCAGCAACGTCCTCTCTCTGGTTCCTCCTCACTGTTAGCTCTGTGCCATAGTTTTTACCGTTAGCGTCGTTAGCATCGTTAGGTGGTTGTGTCCATTCTGTAAACCCACATGTTTGCTATATTAGGCTTCATTTTGTTATTGCATTGTTGTAAAAAATGTCTCCATGTCAGTAAGGGAATCTCTGCTAGGTTGGGGGTTTTTTTGGGGGCACATTCTCTCCGGGCTGTTAACCAGGACGGTTTCTATGGAGCAGCTGCATACTTGATGAGAGCACTTAGTTGGAGTGTCACTTCTCTGATTTACAGTTTTGGGGAGAGAGTTTTTTTTCCACTACAGGAAAGACACATAAGAACCCCTTTTTAAGGGTCTGTGCTGCATTGCAGTCGGAGGTCTACAGCGTCGGGGTTGTGCAGCATCTACTGTATCATTTCCATGGGGGTTACGTGTTACACAGTATGTCCTAGTAAGCTGGATTCTGTGCTGCTTTGATCAGGGTAGAGTCCCCTTCGCTAATCCGCTTGAGCTCTGTGGATGTTTGCCCAGGACACACACACACACACACACACTCTCACTCGCAAATTGTGATTAAAAAACAGATGTGAAAGCTTCGCCAAAAAGATGAAATGGTCTGAATAAATCAAACGGGAGCGAGCTGACAACATGAAGACTCAGATGTGCGACTACATAATGTCTGCAGCGTTTTCTGTGAGTTTTGTGTGTCTGAAGTGTAACTTACCCCGTTACACTTCGTCATAACCAACCTAATGGCGTCAGGCCACCTGGATTTTCATGTCTTCAGTCTCCCACCTTGTGGATCTCTGATCTCTGCTCCGTGTTTTAATTACAGCTGCAAGACATAGACGGGATTAGGAAAATGTGAATTCATTCCTCCTCGTCTTTTTAAGGAGACCATTTAAGAGCTACTAATTGCACCGGGCTTAACTGTAAATCTATGTGCCCCTGAATTTGAGCGCTAATAAACAGGTGGGGAGGGATCTTTTTTTCTTTTTTTTTTAATCTGGATGCAGCTGATGAGCGGAAAGAGCGTAATGAAAAGATGGAGAGAGGAATGAGAAGAAACAGGAGGAGGGAAGAGAGGTGCTACTTGAGTACATTACATCACTGAGATGCTTCAGCACTGATGACATCGTCGGCTGAGAGAGGGAGGGGGGGGGGGGGGGGGGGGGGTGGCTGGCTGGCCCCGGGGATGATGTCATTAGTAACCAATCAGAAAACTCTGTGCCGGTAGAGTCTGGTCAGCTCCGGAGGCTGAAATAGTAAGATCACTGAAAATGTCTTCTCCCCTTTTCTTGAATCACCGAGCCGCTGTGTGCTTTGTCCCCGGGTTATTTTTTTGTGTTAAAACAAATATATTTCAGACCTGTTACCGCTTTTGCCGCAGAGCAAAGGGTAAGCAGAGTTGACTCTCCCAAAGAGGACAGAGCAGCCGTGTAAATACAGCCCTGAGGGAATTAGCATTTAACTAAGATAATAGCATTTGAAGGAACTGCTTCGTTCCTGTCTGCACGAATAGACCGGTTTCTACTTCACCGTGTTATAACAGTGGCTTTCTTCATCACGTTGCACAGCTAACATGTTTGTGCTGTACACAACAACCTGTCCATACCATTTTCTCATATTTTTTATTTGTTTAGACACATACGTTCATTACTTCCTCTCTCCTTTTTAGCTCAGTTTTGGTCTCCACCGACTCCTGAGGGAAATATCTGTCTCTTTAGCTGCTAAGTAGTCCATTACGTTCACCATCTAATCGCTATTTTTGTCTGCTGCAAAACCCGTTAACCAACGCAATACGTTGAAAAACTGGAGAGCGGGGTCGGCAACTCTCTGTGGGTTCGTCAACTCGAGTGACTCCTTTCACATTAGTAGTCATTTTGATCCGTCGTTAACATACGACATATTGATTAGGGCAGCTTTTAAAGTTGTGCCTTTATATGCCCTATACCTCACTGGTTGCATGCCCTCTTAAATGTTTATAGTTAAGGCCATTAAATCAGCCTGCTGTGCTGCAGAGAGGACGGGCTGATTACAGTCCAGAGGCCTATAACACTGGGAGGCAATATGATGCCAGGTTACCGTTTCATGCTGCACAAACATCAATCACGAGCACTGCTGTGCGGTTAGCGCTGTGCCCACACTCACACAGACAATTCCCTCCCATCCATTCACCCAGAGCCCTGATCCCTGCCCGGCTCTGCGTTATGGCTCCATTGTGGTGAAACTATTAAACTTAGCGTGCGCTCACTTTTTCTCTTCCTCTCCCGTGAGAAAGTTGCAACATTTCCCTTTTTTTGCTGCTGCTATCATAAGGCTCGTGTTGTTTCCTTTCTCGCTTTCCCCTCGAGTCCGTGACCGGCGTTCTCGTGATTCCACGAAGAAATCTCCGCTTACAGTTCTTAGAAATACACGCACACCATATTTTCCCTCTTTAACATTCCCATTTTTTCGAGGTGAAAGAATGCACTTAAACGACACCGTTGCAGTTTACGCATGCATTATTTCTCCCTCCCTCTCAATAGCTCTGGCCACATTCACAAAGCTTCCAGCCCCCTTCTGCACCACAGAGCCTTGAGCTTGGATGCAGTCCACCCACCGACACACACACACACACACACACACACACACACACACACACACACACACACACACACACACACATCCATAGAGGGACACACGGACAGCAGGTTTTGCAGATAAAGACTGGGACAGAGGCGCTAGTGTTCCCAGGATTCTCGGAGTGCCCCCCCTCAACAGGGGCCTATTTCACATCCCTCCACCACCTGCATCACTTATCAGCTCCAGCAGCACTCACCTCTCCTAAGCAAGAACTTGTGGAGCCCCTTGGAGAATATAACATAAGTGTGATATGATACACCTTTATCCTCAAGCCAGAATGTCACACACTGAAAAGCTGATTTGATTTATTTGATTGTCATTGGATTCCTGAGCTGTTGGGTCAGTAATAAGCTTTAAGTTTACCTTAGTTTGGCGTCGCTTGCATGCTGAGGAAAAGGGGGGAAGGGGGGGAGTGAGAAACACAAGACTGACTGGCAGGCAAAGTCCAGGCCCTGAGCCGCTTATCACTACGAAGAGTCGGTTGCAGCGCAATCACTTTTTAATAAACTTGCGAGGGAGCAGGCATATTGAAAGGCATGTGCAGGCTGAACGCGTAGTTAACTCTCTGCAGCAAAAAGGGGGGCGCCGACGTCACTTTAAGGACTTTGCTGTGATGTCTCTGGTGTGTCTTTGTACACGTCTGTTTTAACATGTGTCTCGCTCCATCTAATTATCACCAGATAAGAAGAGCAGATGCTTCCCCAAGTATTTAAGCCAATTTGTGCAAAGCAAGCCCATATCTTTAATTCGCTGTGCACGCTTGTGCTCGTGTTTATGTCTGTGCGTGTTTGTATACATGTCGTTATCACGAGTGGGTTTCTGCTGCGTGCACTTCTGTTGGATTTGTTGACAGGGAAAACTTCCCAAAACAGAAAGGAGATATTTTATCAACAAGCACATAGTTTGCGAGACCCTTGAGAATTTGACTTTTTTCTCACGTGCAGTTCCTGTTGCAACCTGTAGGCGACAGTCTGCAGGAGGATGGACAACCTGTTGATGAGTTAGATCTGATGTCCATCACAGTAGAGTCCCATGCAGGCTTAAAGGATCAGTTCTCCACTAAATAGTCACATTTGATCTGCATGAAGGTTATGATATCCAGGTTCGTGTTGAGGTGTTCATTCAACGCCAAACAAGAAGCTGTATTTTCACTATATGACATGTTACTGAGTGGCAATTCTATTATTTTTAAATATGTATATAAAATGATGTAACAACTCCCATGCCAGTCACAAAGTACCATTTTTACTCTTTGAATCTGCGCTGGTATCGAAAGTTCAGAGGATAACCAGCCCTGTAGTCACACTCGGTAGGCTGTTAAACAGATGAGTCACTCACACCGGGGATTTGGTGTGATTAAATTAACCGCAATGAAATCGGTTCTAGCCCAGTGCACCCTTATCTTTAATCCCGGGAGAGAGTTAAGGGCGGATCTCCTCGGAGAGATTCTGGTTCCTCGGGAGGGTTGTGAATCAGATTACAAAGGGAAAAAAGTCTCTCTTAGTCAGGGTGCGAGAGGTAGCATGATGTACTCCTCCCAGCTGCAGCTGTTCACAGCATCTCTCCATCCCCCCCCCCCCTTCAGGACCTCACTGTTGGCCCAGAGACGGTTGTCAAGGGAGACCTGCAGACATGTGAGCCGGTGGCTAGGTTGACTTACACCTACTCCAGCCACGAGTTAATGAAGTGTACACACTGCTGGGCTTTACTGGCACATGTGGACACACACACACACACACACACACACACACACACACACACACACACACACACACACACACACACACACACTAACAAACACACCGGCTCATTAAGCAGCACTTAGTGTCTCAGTTAATAAACGACAAAGGAAATATGCTCAGGCTTATTTCCTTGTGCAAGATTAAGGAGGCGAACACACTATTTATTGTATTTTTTTTTCCACTTTCACACACTCACACACAGAAATCCCCCATGATCATTTGCTTGTGATGCCCGGTGCATTTTCAACAGCACCCCCTGGTGCGATGAAAACGCAGTGCATCTCAGGAATACAGCAACAACTTGTTCAGCACAGAGAGGGGGCAGCAGGCAGCCGGGTGATCTGATCAGAGAGGTGGAGGCAGAGCGACGCTGAGATTGTGCCGACGAGTGAAGCTCACCAATAAAACGAAGCTGTTTGTTTGAGTTGTGCTCTGGCTGACTTAGAACGAAGTGGCCTTCTCTGCCAGCAGCATCTCTCTCAACTCCCCTTTAGCGTGTTTACAACAGCAGGTGAAAGAAGAAAGGGAGGGGAAGGAGGACACGGAGCCAAATGATCGATTCCACACATGTGAATTGCGATTATTTCACCCAGTCCAAAGCTGAAGTAGAAAAGGTGTTGACTTTTCACACGCGTTAAAGATCTCCAAGTCTCAAGCATTTCCACTCGGAGGTAAAGCAGCAGCAAAAATCAATTTCATTGAGCAAGTCTCCCACATGCATTTAACCTTTATTGTGCCATGTTAGGCTGTCAAATTGTGTGCCGTTATGTAGCTGCTTTGATATCACATCTGCCGCTGCTACTATTCCCAGCGCCGACACCCACACAGGCACGCCAGACCACATGTCTGTAACTCATATCTGTTGGCCGAGTGCCTGTCAGGTTGGCAGGCCTGTCTGCTCCTAAGGGTCTGGACACACTCTCGTGGTACGTCTCCATGCAAAGGTGCAGCGCAATCCGCGTGGGTGTCAACGGGTCTGAGCTCAGGCAGATGTTGCGGTGGTCTCGGCTAACAGGGTGGGCAGTGCACTGACGTTCATTCACACTCGTGAGGCAGCTGGGAGATGTCTCATTAGTGGGGTGGGGGGGGGGGGGGGAGAAAACATGGCAACGATAGTGGAGAGGAAAACAAAGAAGAAGTAGCGGAGGGAAATCCAGTCATGTGCTGACTTTTGAATTCCCTGTGACTTTAACGAGATGTCAGCTTCCTATGTATTATTCATAATGCTTTATTCTGTGGTGTTTTATTCCCCAAGGAGTGGATGTGTGTGTTTTTTAATGGGGAGGACAGAGTTGAGAAACCATGACAGTGCTGTTTACAGTGGGACGAGTGGACTACACTCTGGAATCAACAGGTGACGTGAACGCGCAGAAAAAGAGAAGAAGAATTGAATGAAGAGCAAGGATTTGTGAATGAACTGAAAACCATATTGAGTTCATTAAAGGACAGTTCTGTGCGCATGCAGCGTTGGGAACAAAACAAATCAAAACATCGTGTTGTCGTCCAGGAATCTCATTCACAACGGGGCTCTCTGATTGGTGGATTACATATGGTGGAGAATTTTCTTTGGCAGTGAGCCTGAAATGAAAAAACCCTTCTATTTATGAAAGATTTCTCTTTCTCTCTTCGTATGGAATCACTTTCACACATGGCGTGTTTTTCCTATTGTGTTTCAAATTCAAAAAGTGTTGACATGCATGAAAAATGTAACATGCAAAGAGTGAAACAGATACTCAGATCGGAAGTCAGATGTGTATGTGTGAATGTCTATGTGTGTGTGTGTTGTGACAAATGTGGCCAGACTGCATT
This sequence comes from Eutrigla gurnardus, assembly GCF_963514095.1. Classification (NCBI taxonomy): domain Eukaryota; kingdom Metazoa; phylum Chordata; class Actinopteri; order Perciformes; family Triglidae; genus Eutrigla; species Eutrigla gurnardus. The sequence goes on along the minus strand of NC_139929.1, from coordinate 4,919,440 downwards.
GTGGAGGAAGTTTTGGAACGCTGGTGTCGGTTATCTGCACGGAAAGAGCTTATCTGTCAGATCGGCAATCGGTGACAGGTCGGTGGAGAAAATCAGAGTCTGTTTTTTCTGCGTGCTTTGAGCGGGTCACCTCCACAGACCATCGCACATTAGCCTCCTCCCGGAGCTCGGAGGGGTCAGAGCACAGATCTGTAGGCGGGAGAGAGGAACGTGATCACTGAAGGGCATGAATCAGGTGGTGGTGGACTGGAAAGAAGGACGACTGATGGGAAAATGAGAAAATATGTCTTCAGTTTTGATCATTTTGGTTCTTAAATATAACTTCAATTTTAAATAATTTCCATTATCTTGTTTTAGCTGAACAATTTATGTCAACATGGGGTTTTTTTTAGGGTTGTTGGGTCTTTTTTACACTCTATGATACTCAAAAATGAATATATTTTTTTTTAGGATATTATCATTATCAAAAAAACAAACAAAAAAAAAAAAAGCACTTCTATGTTCTTACCTATAGCACTGTTATTCTTTAGGTATCCTTGCTGAACAGCTACTACTTTACTCAGACAAGGACCTAACACTTGTTTCTATTTTTTCGCTCTTACTTGAATGAATGAATGAATGAATGCTTTATTTCAAACATGTGAATAATATATTACACTTGAAGCACTAGTCGATAAAAGCCTTTGTATGTTTGAAAAGGAGTAGGAAGAAGCATTAGCTAATTAATACCCCTTCTCCACTTAGTGCTATAGGTTATCTTACTTCCTGTGTACTTTATCAGCAATGATATGTTGTGGTTTCTTTCTTTTGACATATGTACTTATTGTAAGTCGCTTTGGACAAACGCGTCTGCTAAATGCCCTGAATGTAAATGTAAATGAATAGCAGTGACTCTTGGAGGCCATGCAGGAGACGTCAAGCTAAATGCTACCATTGGCATGCTAACATGTTAGCTTGCAACTCTTTAAACTGAACTGCATGAGAAGATTTAAATCAGCAGAGGGATTTGCAATCCCCACCACTACAATCTACCCCGTACTTGTTGAGATTTCATTAAAAACCACAAATGTCAACCTCATGGTGGCGTCGCAAAAGTTACATCGTCTAGGAACCGTGAATGTCTGTTCAAAATGTCATGGCGATCCCATATTAGATATTTCAGTGTGGATCAAAGTAACGGGTCATTATTTTAATTCCCTGGCAGTTTTTTTTCAAACAACATTTAAAGTCTCAGTCCGAATGACTCATTAAACGTGACATTAATGAATAATGAATTTGAATCGCATCTAAACAAGATCCTTTTTGTAACTTGCACATCATAACAAAATCCCCGTCAGATCCTCGACAGTGGACCAGCGCTGTTGTGTGTCCCGCTATTCATGGCTTCGGGGTATCAGTGTGAGCTCTGCTTTTTATTGCACACAACAGGGCTTTGTGTCTAACTGCGTAGTTATGGCACAGTAATAGTGGGGGAGAGTGGGAGTGTGCACGGGGATACATTCCTCCATAAATAAGCGACAAGCAGAGAAGTAACTGCAGACAGCAGGAGGGCGCTCACGGTGGCCGAGCGGGTTCCTGCGTCGTCTTTCCCTCTGCTGATTTGAATCTTCTCATGCAGTTCAGTTTAAAGATTTGCACGCTAACATGTTAGCATGCCGATGGTAGCATTTAGCTTGAAGTCTCCTTCATGACCTCCAAGAGTCACTACTATTCATTTATAATGATAATATTATTAAACGCTGTTCTCTGGACATGGGTGTCCCTCAAGGCTCAGAATTAGGACCGCTTCTGTTCTCATTATACATTTGCTCAACACTGGCTGTGAAAGAGAGAGGGAGCGACATTCTTTAAGCCGTCAGACCATGACACAATTCACTCGCAGGATCTCCTTGTGACACTCGGGGAGAAGGAGGTCATTTTTCCTTTGACCTGGAATGCAGACAGTGAAAGTGCAGCGAGGCAGGTTGTTAAGAGCGTGGCGTGTAATCGCTGGTTTGATTATGACGGAGGGTCGGCACTAACCGCTGTCTATATGCTCTATTTTGGATACTTTATTTGATATTTCATCAAAAAGGTTGAAGCAAAAGCACATAAAATGTTAGCGTTCGCCATTGTGTCAAACGTCTCTCCTACTCAAACGTTATAAAATATTTAAGGGTAGTTGTCAAAATGGTTTGTAGCTTTGGGCTCATTTTGCTGCTGTATGTCACTCAATACATCATATCGGCATTTTCAAACAACCTTCATCATTTATAGAGTTTTATAGCGTTAAGATTCATCTAAAGTTGTAGGTTAAAGTAAGACTTTTGCAGCTTTCAGCGATTACACGGAGAGGAAATCTTATCAGAAAAGGATGCAATACCATTTTTTACGACATAGCTGCACCATCTGCTCATACAGCCGCTGCTGAACGCACCCCTGTTCTCTGGGAAAACATAGGAAATCACTGATTCATGCGGGAGTGGACGGATTACAACATTTCCTCCCCAAAAAACAACTCTTAGGAATTGAATGAAGATGAGATATGAGTGTGTTAGCGTAGCACGGAGCTAACTCAGTGCCACGGTTATAATGACCTGATCCCCTGTCTGCTGGCCTGATATGGTGGCTGAGAGCCTGAGCACGCGAGCGGGGGGTGAAGGCAGACAGAAAGTGGGCGGAAGCAGACATGTCTCCATATGTTAGACATCATCCGTCAGCTGCTGCATTGTGTTTGGTCATGCGCTCACCCCACCGCTTTCAATTACATGGCCCACAAACTAGGCCATTGATCCCCTCACGTTTACCCCGTTGAAGGTTCTGCAATTTGCACTTTCTTCGTCTTGTACCTTTAGATCATGCCACTTACATCGGCAGCTGCAAAGGAATGCCCCCCCCCTTCTTCCTTTTTTCCTCTTTTACATAAACACACATATATGTCGACCCCGGACGTGTATTCGCCGACGTATTTGCACAACCATATGAGGCTGGCGAGCGTGTTTGCCGACTGTCAGGCCAAACAGGACGGCGTTGCTCTTAATGAACGCCAGAGTCGGAAACAAACACAAAGACTGTTGTGTCCTGTGAGGTTTCCTAATTAGAAACAACGCTAGCCTGCAGGCCGGTTCGCTCGTCGACTCCTGACAGCCGCGTTGATCAGATAACTCCATCACATTTATAATAATCTGGAGAGCAGTCTGCATGGGGCTCAGAAAGTAGGGTATGACACATTTTGGATGTGTGCTGGAGCCTGGTTGGGCCCCTCTGTGGGGATGGAGAGTCAAACAATCTGCAGACAAAGTCCTGATAAAGAACAGACTGTGTGTATATACACATAGTATCGCTTGCAATGCTCCGTCTTCCTCCGACTCATTTACACTCAGTCTATGACCGTTCCATGGCAGCAGGAGAGCTTTTTAGCCCGAGGGCGAGGAGCGAGTCACTCCGGCTCCTGGAATGCAGTTGACTTTCTAAATCCCCACCAGTCTATCCTGGGTCCGTGGGGCAGGGCCTATCCCAAGCCCCCTTTTTCCACGTGAGCCACGTCTGGAATCTCTAAGCAAGCCGTTAGCTGCTTCTCCCCCGGGCCTCACTCTTTCACCGTTGATCCCGAGGTGCAATGGAAGAGGAAATAGCAGATGAAGACAAAGATTGTTCGCCGGGGGAAGGTAATGAGCTTTTCTGACGTGCCACCCGGCAAAATTAATTCCCTGAATTCTTTTTTTTGGAAGGTTTGAGTCAATTCTGTCTGCTGGGTGTAATTTGGTTTACCAGTGGGGGGGGGGAGACTGTGTTTTGCAGTTAAAAATAGCACTGGAAGTACATGAGACTACCGCTGCGCTGAACTCGAGCAGTGTGGGGGTGTTTTGGACGCACCAACACACTCAAAAATGATGCCTTCTTTTGTGTTAACTGATTGGAAGCATTTGAGTGTTTTCTGCAAAAGATCTGCAGGTGAAAACTGTAGATTGAAGATACATGTGTTTTGCACTTTACGAACCCGCCTCTGTGTCTTTGAGAAGCAGAAAAGAAACTTCTTTTTCACCTGTGACTCACAACATGCTTTCAAGCTTAAAAAGAAGAACAGAAAAGCACCTAGAAAACAGTGGCAAATCCACTTTCAACTGTTGAGGAGTTGAACTCAGTAAGAGATCTCTTATTTTCTGCTTTAACCCTCATTATAGCTCTACCTGCCTGTCTAGAAAACAAGGCAGCACATCTCTTTGCCTTGTGTAAACAGCTCTGGATATCCCAGTTTCTCCACTTGGCTTTTTTACATTAAGGAAAGATCCTGAACAGCTGTGTTTTCATCACCAATATTTTAGTCCGTCGTATTCAATAGCGGATATATTTCTTATGTAAAACAGCATGAATATATAATGAACCGGGGCCGACTGCGTGTGTTTACTTCAGCGTTGCTTCCGGGAGAAGAATATTAACACTCATTTGCATGTGGAGACAGTTTTCTTAACTTTCTCTCATGTAGGGTGTTCAAGTAAAAGGAGCTTTCATTAAGTTTCAGGTCTCAGATGGTTGTGTTTTCCATGACATGGCCTCTCGGTCAACAGAGTACTTTGGTTTTGACCCCCTTCGTCTCTCTCTGTCTCCTCAGAACAAACCAAAAGCAACCTGAAGGTAACCTCCCCCGAGGACGCGCAGCACGTTAGCCGCAGACAGGCCTCCCCAAATGGGACGGCCCCTTCGAGAGGGGACGCCAAAGGCAGCCGCACGGTCCCTCGGAGGCACACGTTAGGGGGCGCCCGTGGGTCTCGGGAGATCCTGGCTATGCAGCCGCCGGACATGGACAAGAAGAGGGAGGCCTTCCTGGAGCATCTGAAGCAGAAATACCCCCATCACGCCTCGGCGATCATGGGCCACCAGGAGAGGCTGCGAGAGCAGGTCAGTGGGCTGAGAGAGGCTGTTTGTCTTGTTTATTAATGTTAAAGCTGCACTCATGATTATATCAACAAATGTATTCATTGTTATTTGAAAGGTGCCACTTGAGGTTTAGCTAACTAGCTCTATGGAGCATCTTTCAGTGCATTGTTTTTGTTTTTTTCCAACCCACAATCCACCGTTTTTCCAGATAGAAGCAGTAGTTTTTATTGGATATGTCTTATAAATCTTTTATTTTTAAGTCTGTGTGATACCTGGCCAGCTATTCATACAGTGATCATTTGTTAAAGTTGTGTTTTATGTTTTGTTGCTCCGGCTCAGTGACGTTAAAAATAGTGCCTGTCCCTTTAAGGTGCTCTCCTGAAAAAAAAAGCCCAGTCTGCTCTGATTGGCTGGCGATTGGAAAAGGTAGTTGACAAGTCACTCAGGTGGGAGGCGGTTTATTCTAATGAGGCTGCATGTGGCACAGGAAGGTTGTTGAATGATGTGTTTTCTGATTCAGGCAGCTGACAGAAAACTGGCTTGGTTGTCTTATTTCACACAGTTTGTGGTTTGGCAGACAAAAATCTGTAATATATTTTTATTGTCACTTTATTACCAACTGCAGCAGCTATATTTACCATAATTTTGTAATTTAGTACATTTTAATTTGAATGAATTTGTCCTACATTTGGCAATTCAAATGTTTATTAAAGGAATTTTGGGAAATACCTTTTTTGTTGCCTTAATGGACGACATCACGCTAGCTTTTTCCAGTCTTTGTGCTAAGCTACATATCGACCTTTGACACTGGTGTCCATCTTCTTGTCCAACTCTCCGCAGAAAGCAAATGCACACATTTCCCAAATATATCAAACTACTTCTTTACCACGACGGCAAACATAAAAGAGCGATGGCGGTTGAAATGACCAGATAAATAGTGCTTAACGTGCCCTCGCTCTACTCTCTCACACGGTCACACTGATGTATTGTTATTATCCTCTGCAGACATTGCAGCAAAACTATTTCCTCCTCTCTCTTCTTTTCGCCGCGGGGGTTAAATGTGAAGTCTATCCTATAAATCTGTCTGTCGTCTTCCCCTCCCACAGCTGCTGTGAAACGGTTACGTGGTTCATTTGAATTGTCCTTACGCTTCTAATCACCACGCTTGTAGATTCAGACTCTTCTCCGTATTCTCGTTGGTGTATACTAGTGTTTTTACTGAGTAAAAGGGCTTTTTGAAGTCGAGTAAGTGGATGGGGAGGGGGAGGAGGAGGAGGATGACAAAGAGGGAGCCACGACATTTGGCTCACCTGGTCATTGTCTGGTTTGTTTGCTCTGGGTCAGAGGAGACAAAAGGGAGGGGCAGGTTGGCTTTGTAGCCAAAACAATCGAGGTAATGGTGAGACTGGCAGCGAGCCACAGGGGAGCTCCAGGCATTGTGGAGAGGGATTTCGTGTGCTGTTCTCAGACCAGCCCACACAGCCTGCACGCATGCAAAGTGAACCCTTCTTCTTCTTTTTTACCACGAGGTGCTGATCGTGAACTCCATTTGCATTGGTAATATCAGCCAGCGGGGGATGCTGTGTTATGCTACTGCAAAAAAACCTATCAACTGCGCGCGCGTGCGTGAGAGATCCGAGTGTGCACGTGCATTATTTCATCTATCTGTGTGTGTTGTTGTTGTTAGAAAGTGGAGGGGGAACACTTTGCTGTGTGAGCTTGAGGTAGTCAGACAGGTAGAGTCAGCTCTGGACTGAGGGTGGAGTCAGAGTTGCCATGGCGACTCGTGATGTCACCGCTGGAGGGGCTCAGTTTACGTGTAGATGCCTGCCGGAGCGGAGCCGCGTGAGAGAGAGAGAGAGCGAGCTCTGCAGGACTAGGCGTCGGGTCTGAAGACCGTGAGTGTGTGTGAGTGTGTGTGGGGGGGCGGACATGGCTCCGCGGAGGAATACGAGGAAAGTTTTCACGCAGGCGGAATAAACTTGTCACATCGACGCCTTCAGCCCCGGGAAGAAGCAAAACAAACACACAGACAGGAAAAGGTAGGAAACTATCGCAAACTTTGCTGTTCTTTTTGTTTTTAACCCGACATCGAAGGCAGCATTGCGCGCCTTTATAACGAATGGATTGTTGCGCCTTTTACGCATAATAAACGTGCAGTAGTGCGCTGCAGAGGCGTGCACGCTGTCAGGTGCTGCAAAGTTGCAACAAAGTTGACCGACCGTTGAGTTCGATGGACGCCGTGCAGCCAGAAGGTGTAATAATCACCCAACCTGCAGCGTTCTCGGCGTAATTACAAAGAGAACGAGTCGTTATAACAACGTATCTTGCAAGATATCGATGTTCTGGAAACAGGCGGTCCATTCTGACTGATCATGTCGCTGCTACTTTACATGTTCAGCAATGGCGTCATGTTGGAATGAAGGATTGTTTCACCAAATGTCTCGAATTAAGTCCATTTTAGTTTGTTTCACTTTTGCAATCTAAATGGATCGAGTAGCCACGATTTATTAACTTATGCTGCATTTTCACCCTCAAATTCTTCTGTTTTTGTTGTATTGACTCATTTCAATTGACTGTGGAGGCTTTCTTTGTTTTTTTGCTGGTATTTAATGCTAATATATTGCATTTTATTGCTTGATTTGTTCAGTGCATGCAGCCAGAGGATGGCTATTGTCTTTTCTTGGGTTATAGATCATTTATTAGAAGGGGTTGCTGTCAAGAGAAAAACAATGTCATTATTTAGCTTTTTGAACTTCCTTCCTCAGCTGTTAAAACACTTAAACAAGAGAAGGGAGATAAAAAATGACATGGCACTGTTAAAATAGATTTTTTGGGGGGGGGATGAAACCCCCTCATGTGTTATTCAGATGTTGGGACTGGGAGCGAGATGTTGAGCGGTGATGGCTCTTGAATTCTATCGGGGGGGGGGAAAGAAGATACAAGATGCTGTCAGAGACAGCGGACCGGTTTGAGCTTGAGTCTCTGGCAAATGAACGCCGCGCTGATTAATGAAAAAACGACTGACTGAGGAGCTCGTCTGGCGTAATCTAATTCAGGATGTCAGGATGAACGTGATCGCTCACCGCTCATGCAGACGGCAGGAAAAGTGAAATGAAACAAAACAAATTTGATATGCTACTTGAGGAATTAGTCATCTAGAGGCCCGGGGAGGTGTAATTTGCTTTGAGGGAGGGGGGGAAAAGCAGCAAGAAAACAAGTCAAGCAGCTGATAGATGATGTGAGACGAAGGTTCTCACGCAGGTATGTTAGAAAGTGCTGACCGTACAGGAAAAACCACCTCAGTGGCAACAATGCACGCTTCGGAGGTGGGAAAGAATTGTCTCCGGAGGTTTGAGTTACAGAAGGGCGGGGATGCATCAAGGTCAAGTGGAGGTCGGGAAGATGATATCGCTTCGGTCTTGAAAGGAGGATGACCCCAGTCCACACACACACACACACACACACACACACTGACTGGCTGAGCCTTATATAAGGAACCCCTCGGTTCTTCCCCGTCTCCTCCTCTGATCTTTAAACCCACAACAAAAGCGAGTGGTTTAATTTCCTCCTCTGCTCATCGGGCCTGCAAAGACCTGGATCCCACCCAAGGGAGATGGGATAATATTCTGCCGGGCCTGACCGCCACCCATCCTCTCATCCGTCTCTCTCCCTCTCTCCCTCTCTTCACGAACTGAACTGCTCGACCGATCACAGACACATAAACGCTCACGGAAATGTCCTTTCTTCTGCCCGAGTGTCTGTGTGTGATGAGCTGTGACTCGCGAGGCCCCCTGGTTTCTCTGCAGAGTGGAGCGTCCATGTATACAGCTGTGGTTACCAGAGAGACAGACAGGTCTGTCACACCACCTCCCCTCCCCTCCCCCAAACTGTGATAATCCGTCGGCTGACGGGAGCAACAGTAGCAGTGCGTGTGTCAAAATAGGTTAACTGTTTTCCAGTGATTTGTTCTGACAGGTGTTCTTCGCCTCCAGAATGTGGTTCAGTGTGTAAGCGGGATGTGTCAGGTGTTTCTCTCTGCTCCAATAAGAGCGAGAATCAGATTCTAGTGCAGGAAAGATGAGGAAAAACTGTCTTATATCGTATGTTTGTATATCTTATATTTGCTCCAGACATTTCAACTTAAAAAGTACATTTTTTTGGGTGAAAATCTTTCGGCCGTCAACTCACGTTTTTTGGTCCAACGTGCCATGCAGACCTTGAAATTGAAAGCACATCATTTTAACGCATACTGACGTTTATGATGTTTTGTTTTTGTCTCCATTAAACACGATCCGTCGCAGATAACTGTCTTCTAATACATCATGTTGTCGGGTTATTGCTGGCAAAGTACCGTGGAAGTACTGTATTGTTTATGTTCATATTTATTTATCCATCAAAGTCAAAGCTTCTTTAATGTTAAAAGGGTTTTTTTAATAAAGGAGTTATAGAGGAAAAGTGGGCTGATGATGATGATAATAAACTTGCGTTAATGTCTCATCTTTATATAACGACATAAATATACTTCATGGGAACAAAAAAAAGAAAAACACATTGGAAAAAGGATCGCAAAAGATCACATTAAACTGCTTCATTTAGCAACAACACAAATAAGATGGCATCCTCCCACTGATTCATGTTGAACAAAGCCACGTACATGCAGCTCATGCGTCTTTCATACACAGTAAATATGCTGCAAACTCTCCCTCCCAGTCTCTTCGAGGCGTTTGCAACATCGGGCCGATCCCCCGCATACTTCTCTCTGTGGGTTCCTGGCCACGCTACACTCTGGCTCCGCAGAACCAAGGTCGGCTAGATAACGCCGGCTCGGAGCATGCATTACCTCCCTGCAAGAGATGCGATCAAAGACACAAAGACACAGCGAGGGAGTTTTTCGGTGGGGAGTGTTGCTCCCGTTTAAACGTCAAAAAAGTAAGAAAATAGAATCACTCATTGTCTTTCTGCTCCTGGCACCGCGATCACGCAGTAAGAGTCGAGGTGATCTGCTAAGCAGCACACGTGCACACTGAAACATTTATGCCCGCTCACAAAAGACCTCTTTGTCAAAGGCCTTTATTGCACCTTGTGTCTGAAATCACACAATCGGACACTTGTGTGCGGCAGGTCTGCGGCGAAAACATCTGTTTTCAATCACCCGACCTTCCTCCGCTGACCGTCGGGAGCTGCTTTCTTCAAATAGCATCTGCCACCTCTGCATGAAGTGACACTTTGAGAGCTAACACAAACAAGCACCACGAGGTTAATGACGGGCATGCACCGGCCTGCCAGTTAATGTGGGGGGGAGGGGGGTGTTTTAGGGGTGCAGCACCCCCAACTGAGAGGACAAGTGGTCCAGGGAGCGGCGCCAAGGCCACGTCTGAGCCAGAGTGTGGTGGAGGCGATGGGGAGGGGGGGGGGGGGGGGTTAAGCCTCTCTGACAGAAGGCCCTGATGGACCTGCCTCTGATCACTGCTGATAATGAGTCAAGCCAGACAGAATTTTACACACAAACGCAACGCCAGCGTGTTAATCGGACCAGCTAATCAGGTCTGAGCTCTTTTTTTCCAGTCGTACGGCTCTGCAGCTTTAGAAGACAACAGGAGTCGGGGAGTTGTCTCCACAGGCGCGTCGTTACCGGGATTCCTTAAAACGTTCACTTTTTCTTGACAGGTTTGCGGAGAACGGAGGTGAAAAGTCCTCCGACCTCCTTGACCTTACATTCCTATGGGTGCAATTAAGCGAGTTTGTCAATACTGTAGTTACAGCCTGAGGAACATTCCTTGACTTTTTTTCTTTCTTTTTTTTATCATCTTGGCTGTTGCTGAAGCAGAGTTATGTTGCTAACTACACCAGCATAGTGCTGGGGGGAAAACACATGTAAGGCTTTTAATGCAATAATATTAGGACTATATATGGCTATAAATGATGTAAATACAGTCTGCCACCTCATACTGTGAGATTAGTTGCATTGCCAGTTGCCTGCAAGCTCTCAACCCTCAAATGTCACTTTTCCCATCATTCACCTGCTTGGTTGGTCATTTCTGGTTGTTTGGTACTTGAAGGAGGCACTAGACTACATCTAGTCCCTCATTAGACTTGAGGAACTTGTTTACTTTGCTGAGTCATCAATCTAATGCACACAACATCTCCGCTGTTTTGGTGTTGCAGCTCCAGTTTGAGAATATTTTCATTTTAATGGCTGCAGGCACACCTGTTCACATCTTTTCATTTATTGTGAGTGTAATGACCTCTGGATCCAGTGTTGTTTTTCTCTATCTATACCTCTTTTTTTTGTGGTTTTGCAAGTCTTTGCATGCAGCCTGACATCTGGCCTCCACCTTGGGCCAAAAGGTATGAGCCTCACTTCAAAAGAGCAAATCAGACACAGAGGACCGGCTCCAAGCATCTGGCCTCGAACCTTATTTTTGATCTCCCGTGCTTTTATATTCCTTTATTTCCAGTCGTTCCCTCCGCCTCCTCGGTGGAGACAAAAGGGTGGAGCGTTGGTGTGGGACGGATGGCAGCTCAAAGTCTGACCTGCTTTTCTAAATGTTTAAAATACACTTTCAACAGATAGAACAGGGTTTTCACTAAACAAGATGACACAGGCGACAGGGAACACCTGGAATATGAGTAAGTATACAGTGGGAAAGTATATGTATGTCAGGCATCGGCAGCTAATGGAATCGGTAATAAATCAGATTATTTGACAGGAGTGAAGCATGCGCTGCAGTTCATCACAGCACCTCCTCCTCGGGTCGTAATCTACCTCAACTCTAGGCTCGTGTTTAAAGTATTCGTATCCCTTGCCACGTTTGGTTTGGTTTGCTACTTGACACGGTGTTCACATGGTCGCTAAGCAACCAGGTCAGGTCAGCATCAGTGGGTCCATGGCTTTATCACATGTGGATGGAGCTGAGAGGACTGTGTGTGTGTGTGTGTGTGTGTGTGTGTAAGCAGTGTTTCTTATTGTATCAGAGGTAAAAAATAAGTCCATCATTGAGGGAAAAAAACAGATAACCATAGAAAATAGTCATAATTTATCCTTCAAGGACAAAATAAACTGTAGCTGACAGAGTTTACATAATAGAAACGTTGAATGCTATCCATCAAGTTAGATTAAAACTTCCGTTTACTACTGATTATCTGACTTTTTTTTTTTTTTTACACACAGGCTCATAGATAAACTCCTCTTGGAGAGAGCTGGTATAATAAATCTTCAGCTCAGTGGAGGAATGTATGTGGTCTTCAGCGTCTTGTTAATTAGGCATGGATAGCAGAGCCATTATCGGGGCTGGTTTCAGGGGACGACAAAAAGGAGACTTTGACAAAATACTGTGGTTTAAAACCGGGCGTTACGTTATCGTCAAATAAAGGTGCGGGACGAGAATCCTGCCCCCTTTGATGGCATTAGATCAGTATGTGCGTTTACATGATGTCGTGGAGGATGCGGGACTCCGGTTTCTCCGGAGAGAAGAAAGCCCTCTTTGTTTTCGGTGACCACAACTTCTGAGCCGCACACACACACACACACACACACACACATTCTCAGATATGCACCCAGAGAGGCTCAAATTAGACCTGGAAGGCGATTTTCTTCTTTCCCCCCAGGAGAGACTCTCTCTGGAGGCGGTTCATGTGAGGACGTGTCAAATAAAAAGGCCATCGGAAATATGAGCACGGCTTAGTCCACGTGTGTGTATATATATATATATATATATATATAGATGGGTGCTCTTTGTGTTTCATTACAAAGGGATCCTGCGTGGGTGTGCGTGCGTGAGTTAATCAAACATTTATTGCATTATTCTGGGATGCTGTAAGTGTTCGGAGACATTAAATGCACTCGCGTTGAAGTGATTTTTTAAGAAACAAGTCTCGACAGATCGCGGTCCTGCATCCCCATTGGCAAATAGTTTTGCACGTATTTGTTTGGTAGGAGAGACGCGGCGAGTGAGGAGGCTTAATGTGTGCAAATCATTGCATGCTAGACTAGTTGGTCCGCCGCTCTCGTTCCAAGTCTGGACCTGCAGTCTCGTGTAACGCCTCGACTCCGATGCGTGGCTCAAAAACCGCAACACGGCAACCTGTCAATACTAAGTTAATGCACCGCAACACAAATTGCTCTTCCTGTAATTATTCCAACGATCTTAAGCGTAAAATATGCGCTCAGAATCCAAAACGAGGGATATTTTAGCATTGGTATGCCGGCTGTGTGAGGCCTGCTGAGTGTATCTCATGGACTCTGGGGTTCCCTAAGGTGGAGCGGGGGTCTTATCTCCTCCGGACACGAGTGTCGTCCCCTTCTGTCTTCAGCCGCTGCCCAGGGCCAGCGAGATGGAAGCAGAGATTGGACATGGGGATTAGTGTTGGACCTGCCGTTTTAAGATAACATGTATATTTTGAATGGAAACTTTTTAAAAGCAGTCTCAGGGATCAGATTTTTTTTCGCACTCAGAAATACTCGACTGCAGCATTTTGTGCAGATGTTTCCCCCCCCCTCCATTCTCAAAAACTCGATCTCTGCCTTGCACATTGGATGCATAATGCAGACGCACAAACAATGACTTTTCCCTCCCGCTGTCTGCCGTGTGTGTGTGTGTTTTGTGGAGTTGGATAGTTGTGGGGCGGTGTGTGTGTGTGTGTTGGATGGGGGGGCATCTGCTGCGAGTTAGAGCAGAAAAGGGAAGGGAGTCGGACGGAGCGGCTGTACAGAGCAAGCGCTACAAGGGCTGAAATAACAGCGGAGGAAGTGACTCGTGTTTCCAGTCACCGCCGGGAGGAGATCGCCACCGGTTTGATATGGTAAATGCAACATTTTAAGCTTTTTTGAGATCCACTTAAAGTGTTTTCTATAACGACTCCACTTTTCAAACTCCAGAAAAGCTCAGATCACATATGTGACGGACACGCGGGGTTGACTTTGGTAAACCTCTCCCAATTCGGGAGGAGTGGGCGATGTCTGCCGGTGATAACCGTGACTAACTCGTGTGTGCGTGAGTGGATGAAATCAATTGGACGGTGTGCCTCAGTTGTTGCAAATGTCAGTGGAGGAAGAGATAGTCATCTCGCCTCCCCTCCTGCGCCGGGTCAACAGACGCAGGCGTTGCGGTCTGAACGACAGATCTGATTACATTTTAATGCCGATGTGATATTTTATTACAGTTATTGTCTGTCTTTTGATTGTACATTTTGTAAGATTGGTGGGCGTCACAACTTCTGGGCTGTTCCAAACGCACGCCCACAAAAAAAATCATCTGCTCTTAACGCACTAATTAACAAGCGAGGCCCGTTTTTCTGAAAAGGTCATCCGCGGATTTGGATGAAGGGATTAGAGGAGGAATGCGTCGGAGGGCGGGAGGGAGAGCGGGGTACGGTAGCGATGAATGGGAATGGATGACTAAGGGGGGATTTCGGTATAATGTCATTAAGGCCGGGGGAGACAAAGGATGATGGTCTGCTCGCAGACAGCATATGGACTCGGCGCTGACTTGTTGATTGACGGGGGAGGGCTTTACCATTCAGAGTTGCTGCAGAAGCAATGAATTTTATTGCCTTTTTAAACTTGTAATGATTAAAACTTTTGTAGGTTTGTGCCTGACTTTCATTTCTGTTGGACAAGGACACAAAATTGAATGCATACCCCATTAACCCAGCGCTCTAACGTGGTATAACATGAATTCTGTGAGGGCTTAACAGTCCACATCGCCACCGTCTTCTGTTTACGTGTTTGTCATACATATACGGTAATTACAGTTTCTTCCTCGAGCCTCTTTACATTTGGAAGCTGTGATCACAACATTGGGGTTTTTTTTGTGTTTAAAGCGACACCGCAAGCCTCCGCCTCCACCGCCGTGTTTACATTCTTTCACGATATAGAATGAGTCATTGGAACTCGTTTTTCTGGTTACCTGCGTCGTGTGTGTTTGTTCACCCTGTGTACATAAGAGACGATGCCTGAACGCACGCTATTGTAGCTGGACCCTGGAGGTGGCTGGAGATAAACACAGAGATATCTTATCTTTGGCTTTTTTTCTTCTTTTTTTTTGACCTGAGACAGATCTCCCAAAATTCTGTCAACCCATGAAAGCCAAGCTATATTATGAGAAAGCTGTTATAACCTGGACTTTGTTGGTTATGTAAGATAGGAGGCACCAATCAGTGGGCTTTGTGTAGGCGGGCAGCAGGTGTGCATGATGCTCTGGTTGGGGAGGGGGAGGCATTATTGTTTGCAATCATGATTGACTTTAATCGGCCCGCCTCGACGCCGCATGTCAGCCTGTCTGTCTGTCAGGGGGCCGGGTGATATAACATCATCCGTCCTGCTCGGTGAAATGGTGGCACATTGTCCCTTTAGTGTGAAATAATAAGGCACCCGTGCTCTACGTGCACGCTCAGGTACCGGGAAAAGATGGCGTTGTGATTTGAATTTCTATTTTGGGACCGCCGACACGCGAAGGCAGTCCTGAGCTTTCCTCATAACGACAGCGTGCTGTTTGTCCGACCGCTGTTGCGTAAACGGTTTTCAGGATGTCCTGGGTTCGGGTCAGATTTTCTGGAACAATGGCCTGACTCACCCATGCGTGGCCTCAGTCTCTCCTTGTAGCCCTCTCTTTCAAACACAGGCAGCACACATTTCAACTGCTTTTTTAATTCATCCATTTAATATAAACGGGGGTCAAACGGGTGCTGGAAATCCTTCAAAACACTTTTTAGTGTGGTGTTTTCAAGGTTTGAAAAGTGCTTGGATTTCGAATAAAGTGCTTGAAATGTATGGTCTATGTGATGAAATATGATATAACACAGAGAAAAGAAGATCTCCATATTTGAGGGAATGAAAACAGTGTTTCCTGACATTTTTGCATGAAAAATTATCAAAATAATCAGTGATTATATTTTTTATCTGTTCTCTCTTCTGTAAAAAGCTGTCTCCAAACATCACGTTGGTTGTTTACAGGACATCTCATTTAATGTGATGAACAAGTGCAATAATATGTAGACGGAATACTGAGTATTGTATTGTATAATCATATTAATAAGAATGATAATTCATTTTATTTATGGCCGCCTTTCTAAACACTCAAAATCAAACAATTAGGGCATCAATCAAACATTCATAAGAGCGAGTAAAGCGTAATAAAACAGTGTACGAGGAGCAACTGAATTAAAGAGAGGCTTGTCTGAATAGATATGTTTTCACATGAGATTTGAAGGTTGGAATATAAATATACAAATATGTATGTTTACCACAGCTGGAAGGTGCTGGAAAAGCATGAAAATGCACCTTGACATGCTTGAAAAGTGCTTCAAGCGGCGTTCAAGACTACTAGAAACCTTAAAGACCTCGGGCTCGATGGCCCGAGGGCGATGTTTGCCGGGGTGAAGCAGTTTTGCATCCTCGCCGCACGATTCAAGCGATTACATGAGACATTTCTTCTGGAACCTGCTCCAACATGCTAGAATCATAATGAGTATTTGTCAAAAGTTGTCTAACAACCGTCCGACACGGCTGCAGAGATTCACAACACCGACCCCGCCATCTTTGCAGCAGACAATCTCTTGATTTCTCTGACACTTTGGAGATTTATTCTCCCGATGCGTTTCTCCTCCAGGGGCTCTTTTCATGACTCCATAACTTGTCATATTCCCGTGTATGAGCGAACGTCCGGATCTCAGTTCCTCATTCATCACGGCTGTCAGAGCAAATGTGGCGTGGAGATGGAGCCGCCGCTGCTGAAAAGGCAGAATCCCAGGCTGCGTGGTGGTGGTGGTGGTGGTGGGGGGGGTCACTGGTGTGGAATGTACTGTAGGTGCAAGCGGGTTGAAGCAGGGTTTTTTTTCACGGTGCGAATCAGAGGTCGGCCTGCGGTTTTTCACATCTGGACGTGAAAGCGGGAAGTGGTTAGCGGGGACAGGAAGTGGCTTTCCGGTGTGCGGTATCAGACGTAGCTATTGTCAGAATGGTGATCTCGGCGTGCGAGAAAGTGAGAGGGAGGGAGGGAGACGGAGGAGTTCATCTGAACTAAACTGTTGACCTTTGGAGGAGACACCTCATTTGTCAGATGTAGACTGTGTGGAGTGCTGTAACTTAATTACCTCTTCCCACTGGGAGGCAGAAGGTCTCATTTGCAATTTCCTCCACTTTTAAATGTGACTGCTTCCGCTTGGAACCATCTCTTCTTCCCCCCGTGCGGTTCTCCTCCTCCAGCCGTGGCGTTGGGACTATTTGAACGTGTCAGATGTGAAAGCAACACTTTAAATGAAGCGTACTTCAAAGTCTACAATTTGGATGCACAGGCATTTGAGTGGAGTAGTGTGAGCTTCAATAGCTCAATACCACACTCATAAATCTTATTATGATGAGTATGAAGCTGGATCTGGGAGACAGTTAGCGTAGCTTAGCATAAAGACTTGAAACGGGGGGAAACAGCTAGCCTGGCTCCATATAAAAGTCCTATTCTATCTTCTTCTAATCTGACAGGAAGGACAAAAATATATATAACTGCACATTAGCTGACAGTGGAATCATATTATGATGTTTTCTTTTAGTTTTTCAAAATAAATTAATTATTCGTGCACTAAACTGGTGAAACGTGTTCGTTACGCAAACATTTTTACAAGTTAAAGATGCAGGATTTTCCTCCTCCGCTTTAAGTATTTCAGGAAAATATTAGATTACTGCTGCCAGACCAGTCACATGACATGATCCCGACCTGCAGGTGACGGAGGAAGCCGATGTGAGTCAACATTCCCGAGGGTGACACAGTAGCATCGAGATGATAGTACAACGTGGGAGGGCTGTTTTCGGACCCGCCACCATTCAATACGCTCATAAATCATTCAGCGACCGGGGTTCATATTCCCCGACACATGTCGGGTTTCAGGTGACGCGTCAACTCCGTGTGACCCTTCTGTTATAAAAGGTCATTATCGTCATGTATTAACATATTCATGCACTATTTTTTTTTATTCATGTATTTTTAATCCGCGGGCGCTGCAGCCTAAGCAAATTTTAAGGGAATTACAGGAGTTGTTGAGCGGTGACTCGGCAGTTTTGCATGCTGTGTCAAGTCGTCACATGCAGTACGTGCCTGCATACGATAACTCGGCAAATATCACATGGGGATGCTTGGAAATACTCCAGGGATATTGCATAATACTGATGGTGGTAATTAATTTAAATATTTAAGAGAAATGATTTTAATGCTCTCTATGTCAGTACTCATTAAGCTCCAATCATCTTCTACCATGTAAACGTAATACTTGTGTGAGGTTAGCGTCTCCTTTTAGCCTCTTTCCACTTTCCTTTGGTGTTCTGTTGATTGATTTGTTTCCATGGTTCCTCTGTTTTGTTTGATGGCCATTTCTCTTTTTTTTCTCTCGTTGGCAAGACTTCACTATTTTGCGTTTTTTTTTTTCTCTTCTTTTCTTCGTCTCTCCTTTTTTTTCTCTCCCATCAGTGTTTGCAGGGCATGCTCTCCTCCCTTCACTCTGAGCTTGACATTCAGAGGTACTTGATGAAAATCCAATTGCCCCGCAGAGTTAGTCAGCATTTTCTATCTTATCTGCATCATGCCATTGTGTGTGTGTGTGTGTGTGTGTGTGTGTGTGTGTGTTGCATGCATGCATCCTCTCTAACATCTGCCGTGTGACCTTGTTCCCCACCCTCGTACCTTCGTGCCTCTTCTCATCTGACCTGTCTGTGCCTGCCAAGCACACTTGTCTGGCTGCCAGGATAAACCAGTTCTGGCCATGAAAGCTCTCACAAATGTTAACTGCACTTAGTATGAGATGCTTGAGTTCTTTATTTTATTCCATGCATGTGTGTGTGTGTGTGTGTGTGTGTGTGTGTGTGTGTGAGAGAGAACAGCAGCAACATGTGCATGCAGGTGTGTGCTCCAGATCACCTGCAGGACCCGGCCTCGTGTCTCCAGCTGCATCAGCTCGACAGCACCAACGCTAGGGAAGAAGAGCATCTCATAAAGAGCCCAGTGTTCCCTGACCTCTCCGGTTTACCCCCATGTGGTGCAGATCGCCTTACAGCGCCGCACAAAAGCTCAATGGACTCCGTAGTCACACATCGTCTTATTGTAGCGCTGGCTCGGGGATGCTGTGTCATGTAGATCCAGTTACAGGAAAGCCAACTCATCTTCGGGTCTCGATGACATGATTTGTGATCCTTAATCAGCAGTAAAAAATAAATAAATTCATCTTCTTTAGTCCCCCACATCGTAGGTTTCAGTTTGATGTTTTTCAGTGTGTCATCACAGGATTTAAACTGATTGAAAAGCTCTTTTGTACGCCGTTCGCTGTAAGACCCGGGCTCCTTCGGGTGCAGATGAAATGCTCGGTAGCGTTCCGGTTGCTGTGATGTTCGTGTGGGACAGAGCAGTGTCATATATATATCAGTAATAACCGCTCTGCGTGACTGCAGTCGTCTGGTTTTTCACGAGTGCTCGACATCAAAGGTGCTTTATTCCGGCTCGCCAAATAATCGGAACGCTTTCACGCTGCCGGAGCGGCGGAGACGTTTTTCTAACTGCATCACATCTCAAAGTGTGTGTTTGAAAGTGCTTGCATGTGCTGTATCATTGTGTGTGTGCAATAATGTGTCTAACTCTTACCGTCTCCCCCCCCCCACTCCCCTTCCAGAGCAGAAGCCCAAAGCACGGCCCGCAGCCCGGCGTCGGCGACCAGGTGGACCACCTATCCCTGGACTCGTTGGACACCATGTCTGAGGCCGACGCACCCACAGGCTTCACCCGCGGCAGCCGGGTCCGTGCCAGCCTCCCCGTGGTGCGATCGACCAATCAGACGAAGGACCGCTCACTCGGTATGTGACGGCGGTTCAAAAGTTAAAAAAACTTTATATATGCGGTCTATTAAGAACTTAGTGAGAATAAAAAGACTCTATCTGAAATCTTAATTTGTCTGAATAGACGGAGGTGAAAGTGAATTGACGTTAATCCCTTTCGATAACCTGCATTTAGCAGCTCCTTTAGCGTAATCCTGGCACAAACTTTAGAACTTTCTGAAATAACTCCCAACCACAGCGTGATCTCACCGTTTCACCTTGTCCAAGTCTCTTTTTTTCCTCCCCGTCTCACTCCATCTATCTTCTCCCTCCCTCCCTCCCTCCCTCCCTTCCTTTCTCCACCTCAGCTCACAGCTCCCTTTTAATTAGAATTCATTTCCTCCGCAGTGAAAGATTAGGGAATCCATCCACAATATGCCATCGTGTTATTGACAGGATTAGAAATGGGTCGTCTTATCAACGCGGGGGAGCGCTTCATTTGCATCCGCACGTGGAATTAGGCTGCTGCATTTTGGGGGTTGAGAAAGTGGTGAAAAAAAAAAAAAAAAAAAAGAGTTTGAGAAAGTTCCCCAAACCCAAAAAGTGTGGAGTCTGAGCGGAGAGTCTTCAGAAGCAGCTCACGACTCAGCACGCCGTCTGCTGCCCGGATAATAGGGAGAGCGTCTGAATGGCGCTCCTTTGACCAAAGTGAAAATGAATGACACTATAGGGTGCCGTTTTCCACGCTTTTCACAGCGGCTTTTTGCTTGGGGAAGCAGAAATGTGAAACTTTACCGCACATGCATGTACACACACACACACACACACACACACACACACACACACACCAGCTCACTCTCTTGTTTTTTTTGCCTCTCAAAAAACATCAGGACAGAGCGTTGGGACAGTGGGGGGGTTATGGTGTGATAAAGGGGGAGGAGAGGAAAAAGGGGGCACCACTTAACTACAGTGTCCCTCCCACATGCACACACACACACACACACACACACACACACAGCTCACTGGGTCCCAACGGACATTCGGGGCTCAGTAGCCTGTATGGTAGGAGCTGTCGCGTGGGCTTCTTTTCCAGAGCGTCATACGACTTTACAGAGCAGGAAATCCTTAAAACCTCTAATGTGAGTATCGGATTTCATCCAGAGTGGCGTCATCTGTGTTGTCTTTATTTATCCTGTATGGCTTTTTTGTTGCATTATAAACTTTGCATTATAAACGGGCACAGGAGGATGTTTTTCAGGATTGCGCTTGGTTTAAACGTATAATTTTTTTTTTGTGTGTCTGGGAGAAATGTGGAAAATTCTTGCAGACTCCTCAGACAGTCTGCTGTGCCCGTTTGGTCAGGAAACCCACTGGCCATTTGCTTCCAATCCCCGAGTGAAACCAGGCGCTCAGGAATGCAACACGACTCTCGGCGAGAAAAAAACAAAAAGACCCTTTCAAACTTTTGTTGTGGCAAATAAATGAATCTTCGTTATGCGTACTGCCTCGTCATCAAGCTCATTTAATTGCCGACATCTGGGCGAAAAGCGACTGTTAACATAACAGCTCCCGGGAGGGGGAACGGAGGGATGGAGTTCTTCTAAGCGTTGCTACCCAGAAACCCAGACGGACCAGAAAGAGCAATGATGGACTCAGCAATTTTTATTTCCTGGATTTGCCCTCGCTCTGTCTAACCCCGTCTCGCGGAGCATGTAGGATCTTGTATAATATTTCACCGACATCTGGCAGCTTTTATTGACTATGTCCTTTTATGGGGGTTACACCAAGTGGAATCATTCCTGCTTTTCCCTTAAAACCAACCATTTGCAGAAATGTGACATTGAAATAACTGACTTATGCGTATTACAACGAGTCTTTTATCTAACGTGAAGCGGGACGATTCTCATGCAATAAGACACAAAACAGAGAATTCCATTAAAACGCTGAGCCATGCTGTTTGGAGCAAAGAATCGGAGAATATAAATAGATTTTTTTCCTCCCTGGCATTGTTTATACAAGTGCAGAGTGGGCGTGTCCATAAATGTCGTGGGGCAGACATCTGTTTTGGTAAAGCTCAGTACAGAAGCCACACCCAGGGTTCAGAGGGTGAGGCTTGTGGTCTTTTTGATGCTGTTCCACCCAACTCGCTTTCTAAACATCAAATCATGTGTCTGGTATATACAGCATGCTGTTCTCAAACATGTGTAACATGAACAGGAGCTCAGCGGCAGGTTTAGCACAATACCACATGTCTGACAAGTATGTTTCTGAAATTCTACACCACACAAAAAAAGAAGTTATTTTTGATCATTTTAAATGCTTTGATATTCTTTGGGCAACAATTTAGGGTTAGTGTTCATTCAGTTCAAACTCATAAATGGGCTTTAAAGGACAGTTTCCCATCCACATATTCAGAAACTGAAGAGCTGCTATGGTTTGATTGTATAAATAAATGCTTTAACATAGGAGTGGCTAAAAATATCGATACGGCAATATATCGCGATACTCTACTCTATCCTTTTAAATTTTATTTTCAATATTTATTCCAGTGAATTTCATGGGAATTAATTAAATGGAGAGGCTGTTTTGAATGAAATAGTTTTGACTCAATTTGTCCTCTGATCAATATCATCTGATGTACTTTTACAGGTACTTGTGTTTTCATCTTTATTTATATCGCGATATCGTGATACGTATCGTGACCAAAGTATCGTGATACGTATCGTGAGGTTCTTGCCAATACTCACCCCTACTTTACCAGTGGAAAGATGTGGAAATGGATTGTGCACATTTTAATCTTATTAATAAGGTCATGGCATTTAGATTTAGATCATGAACTTGAGGCCGTTTTAAGTCTTATGTAATCCTGCAATGAAGTGAACTTCAAAAGAACACAACAAGTTGTTCCAGTGTTAGTCATGTGTCACGCTTTCCCTCATTTCGAGGAGTTTACTCATCGGCCCGCTCGCCTGCTTTCTGGCCCCGCAGGTGTGCTCTACCTGCAGTACGGCGACGAGACCAAACAGCTGCGCATGCCCAACGAGATCACCAGCATCGACACCATCCGAGCTCTGTTCGTCAGTGCCTTCTGCCAGCAGCTCACCATGAAGATGCTGGAGTCGCCCAGCGTCGCCGTCTACGTCAAAGACGACATGAGGAACGTGTACTACGAGCTCACCGACGTCAGGTAAAAGACAGGCGGTACAGGCTATGCACTGGACTGTCGTTTAACAGGGCATCCAAGGTTCATAATGGCTTCTTTTTGAAGGTCCTTTCCTTTTCCCCTTTCCCTGAGAACTTCCTGTTTAAACCCCCCCTGCACAGGAAGTGTCACTAGCCAGGAAAAATCCTTCGCTTCCTTTTTTTCCCATCACGTTGAAACTTTAGTAGGAAGAAGGCGGTGAAGTCCTCTGATGTATTGTACCCAAACAAAACTGAAACTTGGATTCCCGCCTGTTGTCCTCGCGGCTCCGGTGAAAAATTGAACAATGTTTTTTTTGTTTCTTGAGGTCTTTTTGTGCTTTTTCAGAGTGTAGTTTCCAAAGTGCATCGAGTGTATCATCCATTTACAAGCGTACTAACTCATATACGATGCTTTCTTCTTGTTCCTTTTACCCTGGTTTGGTATTCACCAGCGCGTCTCATCAATAATACAGCAGATTTTATGTGTCGAGTCCAGACAGGAAAAAAAACAAAAAAAACATTACTCTTAAAGACACAAGAAACTTTGCCCCTATTTCTTTCTCTCAGAGTGCCTGCCCCAAGTGCACTGTGTACTTTGTGACTAATCCTTTATCAGGGCTGTAAAAGATCTCGTCTCGTGATTCCTTAAGGTTGGTTCAGGTGTCCAGGGTGCAACGCCGTAGTAGGCGCGGGGCCAGCAAACAAGAAAGAGCTCCCGTTTCCGTGTGTCGAGCCACATTTCAACACAGTATTTACAGATTTAGAGGAAATGTCGTATGAGAGCGGGCTGTCCGAGCCCCTGTCGGGGTACGTGCCCTTGGCGGGGCTGCAGCAGAGGCTCAGATTCAGGCTTCGGCAGGATCGGCCGCGGTCCGACGGCGATATCTGGGCTGCCTTCTTACCACGGGACGCCTCTTCCCCCTACAGGAACATCACGGACCACTCCTGCCTGAAGGTCTACCACAAGGACCCGGCGCAGGCGTTCAGCCACGGGCCCAGACCTGCCAACGGCGATGCCAGGGTGAGTGCTTCACTGATGTTTCGTTAACGGCAACAGCTGAAGGGGGGGAAAGCCCAGTTCTTCTCATTCTCACATCCTGTTTGCAGTGAAGGGAAGGAATGTCCCCCCCCTGCCTCTTCTTAATCTGTTTAGACCAGGTCCTGTATTGTTCTCTCAGGGGCCTCGCCTGCATGCTGTGGTGCAACTCTAGACAGTCAAACTCAAATCTCATGACTATCCTTGCTCGTTCCTCCCCCCCACCCCCCTCTCATTATCAGCTCTAATCTCTTTCTCTTGTTCTGATTCCCACATGTTTGTTTCCCGCTGATGTAACAAAACTAAAGCCCCTGAAGAGCCCTTTTCCTCAAATGTTCCTCCCCAAATCCTCCTCCTCTAATCCGTCTGACCCTTTATCTAACCCGCCGCTCCTCTCCGCCAGCCGCTGATTTCCAGGCACCGTTGTGATGCTGCAAAAAATTACATTAACCTCAGTTTATAATCCCATTGCAACACACTGCGTGAGTCACTTCGGTATACAGTGGAATTGGTAACGTTTGAAGGAGTGATGAGATGGTTTTGAGAGCTCCCGGTTCAGATGGCAGGATGACTTTGAGGTGCTGCTTTTTATTTTTGCTTCGTATTCTTTTTATTCTCTGCTGCTGACAAGCGACTTGCTGCGGCTGGCTTTCTGTGATGGGGTCCTTCAAGGGGAAGCGAATAAAAAAGATCCGACTGACTGATGCTCAAACAGTCTAAGGGCAGGAAAAAGGGTTGCAAGCGGAAGAGCAGATCATTAATTGTGCAGCTTATAACGTCTGTGAGTCGACGGGACTGAAAAGTAAACCTGGACGAACTGAAACGCATTAAAAGCGAGGCGACTTTACAACGTCTCTTGGGCAAACATTGTGAAATCCAGCGATACGCGGAAGGAAGATTGTTGTCATGAGTAGATCTGTCATTGTTTAACAAGCAGTGATTGGTGGGGTGTGGAGGCCAGGTGGATGACTGGCAAGGGGGCGGGGCATGCAGAGGAAATGAGTAAGACCGTGTAATGCAACACCGAATGTGTTGCATTAATCCAAAGATGTGTATGCTTCTCATCCCCACATAAACACATTGGCAACACATTTTCACACTCATACACAAACATAGACATTGTGAACTCTTGTTTTCTTGGCGGCTGTAAAAGTTCAGACAGATTTCTCATTTGTTTGCCTTTTAAAGAACGCTTGGAAAGACAAAAAAGGTCTTGGCTACACTTTTTTTAATAATGAAATAGAAACTCTGGCAGTCAACGCGAAAGGGCAAATTCTACAATTTAATGAGCTGTACACCTGTTCAAACACTATTTGGGGGGGCTTGGGGAGGGAGTGCTTAGTATCTGTCTGGGCTGTTGAGAGCTCTCCAGGAATGCCAGCGTTCTCGGATCCGATTTAAAGTATCATTTGCAGTTACCTCTGTTATTGATCAAAGCGCCCCGGCCAAATAGAGCTGTCTCCGCTTATGAAAACAACTGTCTTATCTGCAGGTAATTGATTTAAGGTGGACAGACGTGGGGGCCTTGCACAGAAAACCCGATAAGTCACTTGATACATGCGGAGCAGGCAGCAGGCTGTCAGAATAAAGAGGCTTCTCTTGCGTCACCTTTCATCGCAGAAAAATAAATACTCATCCGTACTCTTGTGTCGTGCCAAAAGCAGTATATTTGTTATTCATAGAAGAGTCAATAGTGGCTGTCAAACGTCATGTTATGTACACACGTCTGGAGGAGGTATTTAGTAAACACAGGTTTGGTTATTGGCTATCTTGTGATCTCTTCTCCTTCAGGCAATCCACCTTATTTGTCTTGTTTTATCTCATAATTATCGTCATTCTCCGGATGCTAGCATCTCCTTTCCAACACTGTGAGCCGTGGGATCGGATGTTCAAGTGCTGACACACTCTGTGCATGCTCTGCAGTTTGTGAATCATCTCTTAACATGGCAGGAGACGGAGGCGACTCTGTCCGCGAGCAGACATGCTGCCTCTCATTATTAGGAGCTTAGGAGCGCGGTGGAGAGTCCGTCGGTCAAACTCAAACCAAATGTTTTTTTCCGATGCTGCCTTTTCATTCTCCCCGACGCTCCTCTTTTTACTCCTCTGTTTTGTCTCAAAGCAGCAACGTGTGCATGTTTTGCAGACAAACACCGCGTGCTTTCGTAAAGTCGCTCTATTTTTGAGGTTGTTTTGAGAACGGTTAGTCTTCCAAAAGGTGTAACATCTGTTTGGGATCGACAAGTTATGCCTTTTGGCCCCAAAGTGTTCAAACGAGGCTGTTCTGAAGCAGGCGGAGATGTGATTTAGGGCTGCGGAGGCAAAATTCCTGCTCCAAGAAGGGCCACTCTTCTTCTTCTTTTTTTTAATACGTGTGGTACTTTTGGATAGTGAAAGTCATTAGGTTTTGATGACGGCCTGCAGGGGCTCTTTGCGTCTCAGGTTTCCTATTATATACTTTGATGCTTGGTCAGACTTGTTGCTGCCGTATTTATAGGCTGCGTGTGCTTTCTCTGCCAGCACTCTTTTTTCCCTCTCCTTTTGTTATCACAGTCGAGCCTGAACCCTTTGTTACACTTTGAGCAGTTGTTGTTTTCCAGTTGGTGCACACACACACACACAGACACACACACACACACACACACACACACACACACCTTTGCTGTATTAAACCGTAATCGGCACTTGGGATGAAATAAATAAAGGCAACACTAAGAAAAGAAAAGAGCAGAGAGGAACGTTTTGACTTGTTCTCCTCATGAAGGTGTGACCTGTGAGTCATCCCTCGAAGGAACAGTTGCTTGTTTGTTTGATGGCGGTAGAGGGTGAGACAGGAAGGAAGACAGATTGGATTCGGTGCATGACACGCTCAGTATTATCATACCGAGCGTATCGCATATCCACGGGGTTATATTACTGTTTGCACACTGTCTTTCAGTTGGGCTAGCTAGCACAGAGGACTGTTTACTTCCACATGGACTCAAGCTGAGATAAAGTTTGCATATTGTTGTCGTCCATGCAATTCTGCATCCCACAACTGTCCCCTAAAATTAGGAATCATCCAGTAATTCAGTGCAAATCTATTGGAGAGAAATATGCCAGGTTTAGAGTATTGCGGGTGATTTGAATGAGATGGAAGGAAACCCTCCTGGTCCGTCCTCCCTCAGCGTGTCGTGACGAGCAGCTGATGTCGTTACGCTCGAGTGTTGCTGTGGAAAAACACCTGGCAGCGGCTCAAGATTTAAAAAAAAAATAAAAAGCAACCTACAAGCGTAGTCTGCTGGCAAAACGGAGAGATTACAGAAATACAGATTAAATACAGTTTTATTCTAAAGAATGAGAAGCAATATGATAGGACTACAACTAAGTAGCCCATTCTATATTACATAATATGCTAATATTAGCCACCATTAGCTGCTACTGTAGTTTAAAGTTTTGACTCACTAGTCTGTGTGATATATCGGTAGCTACGAGACAATTAAATACTTCACACAGCAGGCGGCTCACCAGATTAATCAGACTTCCTTTTACTTCTATTGTGTTTTTTTTTTTTTCTGTAGTTTTACCACCTACAGCCTTAGTGCTCATATACCGGTATTCCCATTAACCTCCAAAGCCACTGGAGTTAAATGAGGCTGGGTTTATTATACGCGAGCCTTCAAGGGGGTTCTTTATGGGCCGTCGAGCTAAAGAACAGTGGCTGAGATTAGCTGTCTGTTTTTAAATAGACTGAACGAGACACATCCTGTTGAAAATTAACCATCTAGTCGTGGAGGTGCACACACAACCTCTCCTTGGAAACGCCGGTCTTATCTGCAAGACGGCAATCTGAGAAGAAAAAAAATCAATCCAAGGAAATAACGTGTTCGTGTGTGATATTGTTTTATGAAGCCTTGGTGTGTATAACATCCAGGGAGGCGGTGTAATCGGGGGGATAGTAGCCTTGGAAGTGCTTTTTTTCTGGAGAAATAGCTGACAGTGTTTTCTTTGCAAAGCAACAGTTTAAACTGAGTTAGATGGATGTTTTTGTTTCAAGGGTGCTTCAGTCCAGAAATATGGGATTTACACAAGATAAACAGCCGCCGACGCTTTCAAGTGGGCACAAGTATGCCGTCTAGTTTACCCACTCTGCAATTGATTTCTTTCCAACTCTCTTTGAACTTCATTTGAAGTAATAAACCGCTTCCAGTTCGTGTGTCGGCGTCTAATAATGTCTGTATGCTTTCACAGATGCACAGCGAGATGGTGCACGCCGGCCGTGATGGCCCGCACCCTCTGAGACAGCCCCCCATGGGACCCCCGCCACACCACCCCATGCAGGGAGCCGTCCCCCCGTCTCCCCACTCCATGCCCCCGTCCCCCTCCAGAATCCCGTTCGGCCCGCGGCAGGGCTCCATACCCGGCAACGCCACCATCCCGAGGGACCGGCTGTCTAGCGCCAACCCTCCGGCCCGCTCCATCTCGCCGTGTCCCAGCGCCATCCTGGAGAGACGGGACGTCAAGCCAGACGAGGACAGGGCCAGTAAAAGCCACAGTCTAGCCAGGGGGAGCGAGGGGTTGTATGCAGACCCGTACTTGCTCCAAGAGGGACGAATGGGCATGGCCACGGCCCACGGAGCGCACCCTAATCCTGGGCTCGACGGTCCGGATCATGGCATGGGATTTCACCGCGCCTCCATCCGCTCCACGAGCTCTTACGGCGGGCCCAGCCCTACAGACTCTATGGATCACCCCTCTCTGTACAGGCAGAAGTCCAGGAACAGCCAGCTGCCTACGCTGGGCTCCAAGACCCCTCCCCCGTCCCCTCACCGGATGGCTGAGGTGCGGATGATCGACATCCACGACGGGCCTCGTCACGGCGGGCCTCCTCACGGTGTTCCACCTCACGGCGTTCCACCTCACGGCGTTCCACCTCACGGCGTTCCACCTCACGGCGTTCCACCTCACGCCGTCCCCTTGGAGAGGAGCTCGCCCGTTCGCCAGTCCTTCAGGAAGGAGGAGGTGGCGGGGACCAAGCCCCGGAACAACATGGGGTCACCTGTGGTTCCGGACCTCCAGGGTCACCTCCAGGGGCCCATCGTAGCCGTCAACGAGCATCAGACACGGTAAGCACCAAATGGGGGGACCAGACGACACGCGGTGGGGCTGGTGGATATTTAAAAACATAGAATTAAGAGACGTTGCATGGGAGCATGGACTAACTCTGCATCCCAGTTTCACTCTAACCACGAGCTGCTGGTTTCATCCTCCATGACTGAAGAATATAACCCTCCCTGTCACTGTTCTCGAGCATCAAGAGCTGATTATGCATCGGTTTGCTTTTGTGTATATAACCAGTTCTGCTTATCCGACCGCTGTTTTCACAGTCTCTCTCCGAACTCTGGCGCTGACAGTGTTGATTATTAAAAGAGCGCGTAGACCCCCGCCGAGTACCGGGAGGCCCCCCCTCTGCTAATCCACCGTATATTTTATACTCTACTCCGTGACTATTGTTCCAACAACAAACCCCTCTGCAGAGTCTATTCAGTTTTGGATAATCCAGCAGATATTTTCGGTACCTGGATTAGGTTTATCCGCTGTGACTGAGAGCACATAAACATAGAAAGAGGGATGTGTGCCTCTTAGCCAGGCAAATGTGGTTTCACTAGACGGGGAGGTCGCACCTAGGAAAACAAACAAGAAACACTGACCAGGTTGAATAAGTATTTTAAATGGCCTAATCAGTCAAACAGATCAGACTGGACCACCTGGGCAGTCCAAAAACAAAAAAGAGAAAACGTTAGAAATGCCCTGGGAAACAGAATGGGAAAGTACTGTACTCACCTTTCAAGATAAACCGCCGTCATAGAATTGAATTCATGTGAGTCTGAGGTTAGGCATCACAGCTGAAACCCCCTCGGCCCCCACATCCTTCCTCAAGACAAATGGTGACATCTGAAAACAAAAAAAGTTGTCCTCTTTTCCGACCTCTCGGCTTACAAAGCAATCTCAGTGTAAGGTCCCCTGTTCACCCCTGTGGTGCTTGGCTTTCTTAAGGCGGTGTGGGTTTTTTTTTTTTTTTTTTTTTTTTTTTCAATTGTCCTTTCATTCTCTCTATTCGCCCACCACTCGGCGACACACTCGTGTTTTATTTAAACAACAATATGACTTGGAACACCCTCGATCCGGGACCTCGGGGGTGGATCGTCCGTCTTGTTTATTCCATTTGGACTTTTTTTTTCTTTTTGTGGAAAGAGTCAAAGAAGCAAGAAACTTTTTATTGGACTCATTTTTTAGGACATAATTGCAAATCAGTTGCATCTTCGTTGCGTAATCCAACGAAATACAGAAAAAAAACATTCATGGCGGGGTAATTGAAAAGAGTTGATGATTCTGTTGCAGCCCTCCGGTTGTCCAGTCTGAGCTAACATGTGCTCCAGTGGCAGCTGTCATAACATCCAGTATAGGCCTCCGTGTTGAAAGTAGAATTTTCTGATGTTTCTGCAGAGTGCGAATGAAGGCTATGGAGCAACAGATTGCCAGCTTGACTGGTCTTGTTCAGCATGCACTTTTAAAGGAGCCAAACACTAGTGGCACCACGGAGCTACTAAGGTAAGCAATCGCAGTATAGGAAGAAAAAAAAATGAGAAAAAAAGTGAGGCATCAGGGGAAATGGAGTCTCAAATTAAAACAAAAAAGCCTGGTTATCCAGCTGGAGCGGGAAAGATAAAGCATCCCCTTCTTTAATGGCTGTATCAAACACGGAAGAGGAAACAGGTTGATATTGAAGTCATTTGCTCTCGATAAAATGGCCGATATGTTTGGTTTATCTGGCTGCATATGAACTCTTTGCATTTGGAGACTCTGTGTTAACGTATGCTCTGTCAGTTAGTCTGTGAATGCAGTCAAACAGCTTGTTAACATCATTAACGTCATTTTTTAACCTTCCCCATCATACTTTGTTGTATTTTTTCCTACTAATACATCTATACATCTAAAGTCACTCCCCTCAAAGTACTTGTTTGTATTCACAACCAAAATAAAAAATCCCACTCTCATGAATGTTCCTCTGACTGCAGCGAGAGACCGGCGAAGACTTCATCTCCAGCCCACAGCGCTCACAGCTCAGGTTGGTACATCGTTATTCTCCTCTATTTCTTTTTCTTCTCTCTGAAGAAGAAGTTTGAGCGCCGTCATGTCTTGTGCAGACAAGCCCACGCATCAGTATCACTCAACAGCCTGCAATGAGCGGTGATGGTGAGAGAAGGGGAACAAAGTCGGGCTTCTTCTGCCTGTCATCGGTTCATATTTCCTCCGGACGGTACATCCAGTTTAATGGGAGATGAGAGGCGAGGTCCTCGACGTACTTAAAACACGACGCTGTCACTTCACCTGCTAACATGACTCAGCGATTCAGGCTTTGTAGCAGATCATAGTTGGATGAATAAAAAAAGATCTGCAACCTCACCAGTTGGCAGAGCGAAAACATCACATCTCATGACTCATTCCTCATGTATTCATGTGAGATTTTCTCCAAAACTTAGTAACGCTTCCTCGTCAGCCTGCTCTCCTTTTGATGGACATCGTGTGCCCAAGGGCCAAAAAAAAAAAGCCCGAACCAGCAGTGTACATTGTAACCTGTAGTTCAGGTCCCGGCAGCTGTCAGGGGAGCAAATGAGCGATTACGAAGACAAAAGATGAGTTTGAGTTTCTGTGTGGATGGTACTTAAGGCTGAACATTCCCTGACCTATTGTGTGACTCTCTACTTTATTTAACGGAGCTCATGTTTCTGAGGTGAATGGATTGGTTTCTCTCTCAGATAACAAGCACGTAGTCTTTACAATGACGCGTTGGGGTTTCTGCCTCAAAGCTAATACAATGGAGGCGAATAAAATTTAATGTGTGGTGCTCACAGCATTGAAATTCAATTTAATCTTTAATGATGAAGGCTGTAATGTGAACTCCAAGGAAACATAGATGGGTCCGTTTATTAACTGATATTAAAAGGACTCAGTTCTCCTTTAGATGACCATCCTTTGTTATTAAATTTGCTGTTTTTTTCTTCTTCTTTTAAAGGAATACATTCAGTTATTATTGTTTTCGGGGCATTTAGGGACGCTCACCCAACCCAAATATGACCTCCTTTGTTTGGTGATAGAAATGATGAAATCAGTCAATATGAGTATATGTTGTGCAGTGGAAAATACTATAATAATAATTACTTAATATTACGAACAATCAAGCCAGCGTGTTGCCAGATAAAATGTGTTTGTACAATCTAACCAATAATTTGTCTGACAGAGAATAATAACAACTGTCTACATCTATACTTTCATGTACCAGTTCAATAGTTTTACTTGTCATTTCCTCTGTATTATTTTATAATTTATAATTATTATAACTTTCCCTCCAAACCAATACAGGTGGTTCCCCAGTTTTGCCTCCCAAGAGCAGCCCAGCTCCGTCAGACAAGGGCTCGGTTCCTCTCAAAGTCAACCTCCTGCAGTTCAGGAAGAATGTTTCTGACCTCCGGATGCAACTCCACCAGATGAGACAGCAACAGGCGAGACTTTTTTCTCCCCCTTTTTTTTTTTTAATTCATTTTCAGCGGTCATGTTGGTCTGCTCGGTCAGGTCCTCTTAATATCTCATTCCTTTCCCCCCCCTCAGATCCAGAACCAGGAGGCATTACGAGTCCAGCTGAAGCGCGCGGAGCAGGAAATCAGTGTTAAACTGGCAGAGGCCATGCGTGGCCTGGAGGACCCCGTGCAGAGGCAGAGAGCTCTGGTGGAGGAGGACAGGCACAAGTACATGGGTCTGGAGGAGCGCGTCCTCACACAACTCGGGTAAGGCGGCTCAGGATTCACTTCCATGGCAGACACGCTCGTTTGCATTCATTACTGTTTATTGTGAGTCTGATTGAGGACACGCCCACGCAGCTCCCAGTCAAGGTGTTTCCATTTATAGGACGTCCCCAGGAGGCTTCATTTTTTTTTTTTTTTTTTTTATCAGCTTACCTGCGCTATTCACTCCTAAACTCCCTCTGACAAGCCAACGCCCTCCAAATTACAGCTCGCAGGTTTATACAGGCAAAGCGGTGCCTGGCTCTCAGAGACAGCAGCCTGGAACAATGGACCCAACTTTATTTATTATCACTTCTTGCCAACAGGGAGCAAGTAATTGAATCTTTTTGATTTGGATGTTTACAGGCGAGGTCGTAACAGTGTTGTCGTGCTCGACGGCGGCGAAGCGCGTTCTCCCGTAAACACAATGGAGGCTGAGAAATGAACAGGCAGGAAGTCGGTGGATTAAGCTCTCTTGTTGCCGTTGGTGTTCAGCCAGTTGTGAGTCAGCAAAACATGGCTGCTGGCAACTTGAAATAAGACTGGGTAATTCGGTGGGTTGCTTGGCTTTTAAGGCCGGTGGGAGAGTGTGGTGTGAAAACCACTGACTTCTCAAGAGGAGAACTAAATCCATCGTGACCGATGAGGGCACATTTTGTAACATTTAATAGCTCTGTGGAAATAAAAACAAAAAAACCCCTCAGTTCTATAAACAATGAAACTGGTACTAATGATTAAGGACGGGGTTAGCGCTTCAACAGGGCAAAAAAACAGATAATTTACTGTAATATCTGTTTTTGTCTGTGGGATTCTCAAAAAAAAGTCAAATAATTTTGTCCTCAGTTGGTATTTCCCATCATCATCCCTCTTACTAACAGGTCATAGCATAGCAGGTCATTTAAGACACTGCCTCCTTATTACCTCTCCCCACTCCCTTCAGGGGACTTCTATTAAAGAGTGTTTCTCAAGGGTGCTTGGCCACAATGAAACACCATTTTAGTCTCTCTCATGCAATCCAACACTGCACACAATGTTATCTCTCTGCACATTTCCCCCGAGGAGTAGCCAATTTTTTATTTTTATTTTTCCCTTCACCCCCCGAGCGCACTGGGACGGGCCGCGATGCTCTGCTTTCAATGCGAGGAAGTGCTCTGGTACAAATAAAGCCCTCGCTCAGTGAAAACATTTGGTGGGACGGCGGCCAATCCAAGCAATCATGATGTGGACGGGGGAAGTGTTTATTGTCAGTGTTAATCCTTCTCCCAGGTTTTTTTGCATGTGATTTAATTTCTTCCTCTCAACTTTGTCCAATCAGTATCTGTGTGATGTTTGAGATACATGATTGTGTGCTGCCCCCTGGTGTTTGCAAAGAGTAAACACCATGTTAATATTACTGGAAATCAAATTGTTGCCCAAATAGATATCATATCAGTATCACAGAAAAATAGTCCCTGAAGTGGAATAATATATATGTATTAAAATCATGAGTTTCCATTCATTTTTCATTCCAGACATACCAGTTATTGTAGGAAAACTGGATCATCTCTCTCAACGCTATGTTTCTTTTCTTCCCTGTGTGCATGTTGTTTTGGTTCTGCAGCGATTTGGAGCAGTATGTGGGCTCTCTGCAGAAAGACTCGACCGCGTCACACAGAGTGGTGACCCTGAAGGACGTGGAGGAGGGAGCGGTGACACTGAGGAAGGTGGGAGAGTCTCTGGCAGGGCTCAAAGGTAAGAGAACAAATAATATTCTCACTATACCAATCTGGCCTCGTATTAAATATAGGATATAAGGATATGTTTTGGGGTTATTTTCCAATCCACTATTATGGATTACACGACATTTAATTCTAAAGCAAGGAATTTAATTTGAATACATTTGGAGAACAATATCACAGGTCAACATGAAACCCAGCCGTATCAACACGTCACAAAAAGAGAATTAACTTCTCAGAGGCTATGCAATTATTTAATTGTTTAATAAAGGAATTTCCAATCTAGTGTT
Source organism: Eutrigla gurnardus (assembly GCF_963514095.1). NCBI lineage: Eukaryota > Metazoa > Chordata > Actinopteri > Perciformes > Triglidae > Eutrigla > Eutrigla gurnardus. The sequence goes on along the minus strand of NC_139929.1, from coordinate 4,884,746 downwards.
AGTAAAAATAAATAACAAGATAGGCAACGTTTCTTGTGTTTCCTCAGGCGAGTTCCCAGCCCTGCAGACCAGAATGCGCTCCGTGCTCCGGGTGGAAGTGGAAGCCGTCAAGTTTTTGAAGGAGGAGCCTCATAAACTGGACAGCATGCTGAAAAGGGTCAAGAGCCTGACGGACACACTCAGCAGTCTGAGAAGGTAGATGAAGGAAGAGATGGAGGAGGAGGAGAAAAGGTGCTGGAGTATGAAAATATGAGGGTCTGAGAGCGAGAGAAAGGGAGATGAAAACAAAAAAAGCACTCTGTGGAGCTCCTCGAGATTGTGCTATTTATTATGCTGACAAACCTGCCTTCGTCCCATCAAAGAGGTCATTCTGTGTGGACGGTCCAGCTTGATATACTTCCATCGCCTCCACTGAAGCGATAAGTGAATTCATCTGGTGGACGCTGCAGAGCCTCATTTCCATTTTAATGTCACAGATATCGAGTTCAGGCTCGACTTCTCTCTCTTGTCTTTTACCCCAAACTGGAGCCAAACCAGAAGACATTGCATCACAGCTGTTGTTGGTGTTTTTACCCCCAAATTAAATTAATTAATGTGATTTATAAGTGGAAGATCAGTGTTTTTTTGTATCTCTTTGCAGATGTGCGACTGAGGGCCCTCAGAAGGGAGCTGACCCCCCTGCTAATGTCCCAGTGGACAACGGCCCTCCAGCAGCAGCAGCAGCTGAGGCTCCCGTGGCAGCGGTCCAGCCCGGATCCACATCAGCGCCGCCGGAGCCCCAGAGCTCCACCATCAAATCGGAGGTGATGCCTTCCTCTCCGGTGGTCATCCATCATGTCCAGAGTTCGCCGGTCCTCATCCAGCATTCCCAGCAGTCCGCAGCCCTGACGGCTCAGCCCAGTCCACCGCTCACCCCCAACCCCTCTCACAGCCCCAGCCCCAACCCGGGCAAGAGTCAAGGCCGGGAATCTCCCAAGGGGGCGGCCTCAGATCCGCCGAGTCCCGCCCGCCATAAGAAGCCACAAGGGAACCCGGTGAATAATGGCAACGGCACTGCCACAAAGGGTCTCGTCATAGAGGAGCTCCAGAGCAGCCAGAGCAGCCAGGACAAGGGCAAAAACAGAGCCATGTCAATAGAGGTACATTCAGTCCCCTTATAATGCTCATTAAAAACATTGTAAAGTGGGTGATTTTTCTTTATGATGTTTTTTATATATATATTCTTTCTTTTCTTCTTTTCCCCCCGTAGGCAGCAGAGAAGGAGTGGCAAGAGAAGAGGCAGAACATGGGTCACTATGACGGGAAAGAGTTTGAGAAGATCCTCCAGGAGGCCCAGGCCAACATGATGAAGGGCATTCCCAGTCTGGAGGTGGAGGAGGACTCAGCGCTGCCCCCTGCTGCCACGGTAGAACCAGCAGACCTCCACGACACGGCGGAGTCACCGACAGGTACAAACCAAATCACAAATGTAACCCCAACACACAAATGCATTTTAAGGTATCTATAATTTAACCTCTTGTTATTTGTACGACTGAAGAGCCTCAGTCTGAGCTTCAGTCTGACAAGCCAGGCAAGAAGGGGCCCGAGAAACTCCCAAAACCTGTGATGGAGAGACCGGCCAAACCTGTGCTGGAGAGACCCTCCAAGACTGCCACCAAGCCGGGCCCCACTGACAGCTTTACCAAGCAGGGGTCTGAAAAATCCAGCAAGTCCCCGCCGCCACCCCCTCCGAGGAAGACCTTCTCCAGCTCCAGCTCAGGCATGACCACCACGCGCTCCGGCGAAGTGGTCTACACCAGCAGGAAAGAGTCCGTCTCGGCTCAGGTCGGTCTGATAGAGGGTCATTTTCTGATATTTTTCTGTTTTTTCTCTTACGTGTGGGGATTTTTTTTGTGTTTGAACTCTAAAATATTGGACATGTGGTTATAATTCCCCTCTCCTAAATTCAAACAGGAGGGTGAAGATGAAAGTCCACTTCCCAGTCCCCAACCGAAGCCCAACAAGGTCCCACCAGAGACGAAGCCGAAGCCAGCCACGCCTCCCCCCGTCGCCGCCTCTGATAGCAGAGAAGAGGAGGAGGAGGAGGAGGAGGATGAAGGGGACAAAATCATGGCAGAGCTCCAGGTTAGATGCACACTCAAGCACTCACACACACAATCCCTCCAACATGTGAACAACACAACAGGTGTAACATCTGATTTCTGCGTTGCGGGATGTGGGTCTGTCATTTCCTTCCCCTGGTGGTTTGTCTTTTTCCCTGAAGCGGCAAAGGATGAGCTCTCGACTCCTCGATCTTGAATCTAACCGTCACATTTTGGGTTCTTCAGCTGTGGCGAGGGTGAAGCTACTCAAACCTCCTAAAAAAAAAAATTTCCCCTTCACTTTTCTTCACTCTTCAGGTTTTCCAGAAGTGCACGGTTAAGGATGTAGGGGTGAAAAATGTGGTAGAGCCCGCCCCTCGAATTGAACCGCAAATCAGAGAGCTAAGACCAGGGCCCTTATTGCCCCTCAAAGAGAAAAAGGTAAAATATACGTCGCCACGCCGCCACCCAGCTAACCGCCTGCCTCTGCCCGCTGTCTGATACAATCGATGGCTGTGTCTTAACCCTTCTACAACTTCTGCACCCCCTTTGCTTTGGCTCAAGAGAAACCTGTAACAACTGCCTCCGAAAACAAACACCAAAAACACTCCTTTCCTCGCTGCCTCTGTTTCCTCCCCTCTCTTGATTCTGCCGGATATCTCCGCTCGAATATATTTCAGGATTAAGTCTGCATAAAATGAAGCCTCTGAAAAAAAAAGACGCTGTGTCTTTTTGGTGCGCACGGACCCCGAACAATGATGTGTTTTGCAGCTGATTTAATTAACGCTTGTCAATAAAGACCTCGGCACTGTATCCTACAGGCAATTACATCGTCTTGTGTCTTTCTTTGATTACACGTCTTCATACAGAAATCGACAAGGGCAAATATTTCTAAAATGACTGACAAATTGAGAGAAACAGCGTAGCTTAGACTGTTTTTGCAGACTTGGTTCACCTGAGGTCAGTCCGGCCACTATGCATGCTACTCTCCCCCCCCACTTGTACTTCTCTGAGGGATTACTTTTTCTGTTTCTCCCTTGTCTTTGCACAACTTGACTTCAATTTGCTTTTTCCGGCTTCACACCAATATAACCAGCACAATCCTATCATTTTCCACATTTATCTTAATATGCACATTTAATGAGATGTTTTCACAAGGACGGATATGTTCATGTTAAAACATTGATTGATTGAACAGTGATTGAAATGTAGGTATCAGAAGCATGTGAGTAGATATGTAGGTAAGCTACTCGTTACTGTCAATAATAAAGCATTAATGTTTTAGATTTGATGCAGAGCTTATTGCACAAATTGTGTGTGAAAGGCGCTTTGCATAGTGTATAATGTATGAAAACTGGAAAAAAAAATCAATAGAAGTGTAAAAAAACAGGGGTTACACCATCAAAAAGTAGCTTTAGAAAATGGCTGTTAGAAAATATAGTGGCTTGCATTCTAAGCTTTTAAACAGTTATATGTATTAATGCTCCCTTCGTGTATTTGATACATATGGAGCATTTAATATCAGTCTCCATACTCCATATGTTTTTGCTGTTGCCTTGTAGACACACGTAACCCATAGCAACCTGGCACACCAGTTGCACAGTAATATTATTCCCTCGCACACTGTCCTAGCAGAGCTCAGAGCCCACTCGAGAGGATAAAGATCCCGACACAGATGAAAATGGGAACACTACTGTCCGACAGAGCCAAGGGGTATGAACGCCTTTCTAATATCAAGCGATGTATCCTTAATGTGTGTCCTAGGATTGGAGAGATTAAAAACAGCCACTTCTTCGTTTCTCAGGTCATATACTATGTGACTGGCCAGATTCCCAAAGAGCATCCGACCCCGTCGGGAACGGAGGAAACCCCTGAACACCGGGAACCCACGCAGCCTCCATCACAGGTGTCAAATGTCAATGTTAACGACAATTCTCCAAGCCAGCAGCAGCAGCAGCAGCAGCCGCCACCGTCTCCACCACCCAAATCGCCTGTAACACCTCCACCCAAATCGCCTGTAACACCTCCACCCATATCGCCTAAACCCGTGGGACTGAACGCATTCAAACTCCCAAAGGCCCAAGTCAAACGCTCTGAATCCTTGAAGACGAATGCGGAGATCCAGAAGGGAAAGATCCTCAACAAACTCAACACGGAAAAGAAGAGTAAAGTCATCCAGCAACAGGTTTCTTCTAGTAAGAATATAATATCGGAGCCTGTAGTAACCACGGCAACCAGTACCGCAAGAGAGGCGTCAAAAAAGGTTCCGAGTGAGGACAGGGATCCACCTAAAGCTACCTTTGAGGAGGATGATGAGGAGGCAAGTCTTAGTCCTGACTTACCCGGAGAAGAGGCGCCTCCGCCCCCGGACAACATAGCCTTCATGATCACAAACACCAAAGTTCAGGCCCTCTCCTGTGGCGAGTACCAGGACCTGGTCAACGCCAAGAAAGGAAACTTCCAGACTGTGTCTGTAGGTAACGCCGGCAACCAAGGGAACGACACAGGGGAACCACAAGACCATGTCTTCGACAAGAAGCCTGTCATCATCATCTTCGACGAGCCCATGGACATCCGCTCGGCGTACAAGCGCCTGTCCACCGTCTTCGAATGCGAGGAGGAGCTGGACATGATGCTCGCGGCGGAGTGCATCGAGGAGGAGAGCGAGGAGTCGGACACGGAGAGGAGCGGTGGGCTGAGGGTTAATGCGGGAGGGACCGAGGAGGTGGATAGCAGGAACGCAACCGCCTCAAAGGCCACCTCGGATCGCACCAGCTTATCGTCTTCGTCCTCGTCCTCGATCTCCGAGCTGACCGACAACGGGTTGAAGACGGAGTCGAACGGCGACGGGAAGCCGGACGGTAAGAAGAAGTTCAAGTTCAAGTTCCCTAAGAAGCAGCTGGCGGCGCTGACCCAGGCGATCCGCACGGGCACCAAGACGGGGAAGAAGACTTTGCAAGTAGTCGTATACGAAGACGAGGAGGAGTCCGACGGCACCGTCAGGCAACACAAAGAAGCCAAGAGATTTGAGATCACGCGCTCAAAATCCCTAGCGGACGCCACCAAGGGTCCGACCCCGACCCCTACCACGGCCCCGGCCTCGCTGAAGAGGCAGAACTCCGACTCCCTCTACAGGACGGACGAGATCCGGAAGAGCACTTACAAGACGCTGGACAGCCTGGAGCAGACCATCAAGCAGCTGGAGACCACCATCAGCGAGATGGGGCCGTGCTCCCCCAGTGAGCCGGTCTCCACGGAGGAGGCTAAAGCGGGGCTGAAGAGGTCTTCCTCTCTCCCGACCTCCAGAGGGACGGGCCCTAAGGTACTCGGCAAAACTCCACTGCAGATGAAGATTAAACCTCAGCTCCTTCCTCGCCCTGTAGTCATCCCTACTACCACCACCACTACCGCCCCCAGTGCCCCCAGCACCGTACAACAGGTCTCTCTCTAGCTCTTGCTCCGGAGGCTTTGGGTCCTTCTTTTTTCAGCTCACTCCCTACCTTCACTCCAACCCTAACCCTCCCTCCGAAATTACAGAAAAAAAATCATTAACTCCACAGGTGCTTGGAAATGTTGGAAATGTCCCCCCGTGGCTTTTCTCCCTCTGTGAAATCATGGCGACATGATTAAGGGTGGCATTCTGTTGGGGTTCCTGACTACCATGTTTCTCCTTCAGTTCACTGCTAAACCTCTGAGGGTTTCCAACAAATTGCTCATCACCAAAAGCTCTCTTGTGATGATGAAGCTCTTGATACCTTCTTGACCGCATGTACTACTGTGTGTTGATTTTTAAAAAAAGGCCTATGGTCCCATTGGGTGCATGATCTATCACTGGTGTTGATCGTTGAGGTGTTATCTGATTTTTCATTCTTCCTATATGGTGTGTGTGTTTTTTTTTTTCTTTCTTTTGTTTTTATTTTTTGTTTTTTCGTTTGGATCCCCTTGCAGAACACCAGTGTCGCGTCCCCTTCTAGTCGGATGCCCGTCCCTTTGTCTGCGAAGTCCAGGCAGACGCCGGGTACTACTGACAAAGCAGGAAAACCGCAAAAACTACAGGACGCTCAGAGGCAGTTTCGACAGGTAGTTTTACTGTAGGGCCTTACCAGAGACTAGAGGAATCAAACGTATAGGGATCAAAAACACGAGGCATGTATTGTTAGAGGGAGGGAAAAAAAGACAACCAAAGCTGTGAGATTTCAAGTGTTTTAAAGAAAAAAATTAGTCACCGTGGTGACAACTGTGGTTCTGTTAATGTTTCTATTGAGTCTGCTCTGACAAGAAGGCATGTTTGACTTTTGACTGTTACCCCCCCCATAACATCACTGTACTGTATGCTTTTGCATGTCCACACTGCTCATGGTTTTCACTGTGTTGGTTGACTAAACAAAAAGAAAAAAAAAAAGAAAAATGGCAACGAAAAGTGGAACGCTATCCCAGTGTCATCATCTGAGTTGTCCTCACATCTCCACTTCCCATCACAGCTGAGTTCCTAAACAGTGTTGCCAAATCCCAGGATGCTTATGGCTATGTTTTAAAAAAACACACAAAAACTACAAACCTAACTGACTTTTCAGCTATGCTCCTCCCCTTTCTCCCCTCCTCTTCAAACACCCGCGACGTCACTGCACCGCTTCCTAACCTCACGGGTGATATTTCCTTACCCTCGAGACCCACGACTCACTATCTTGCACCATCGGTTTCAGTGGAATACCAGCCCGCACCCCCCCTCCCCCCCTGTCTGCTCCCACTCTTTCAAAAAACACAACTTTTATCTAATTCTCTCCAGCCTTCCTATGCACCTTTTGCCTTGTGAATCCCCCCACACAGCCCCCTTTAACGAGACCTAACTCTAACACCTGTAGTCAGGAGGCGCTCCTCCTGTCCCGCCATCGCACGGTCTAACATTCGCAGTGTTTCTTGTCTCTCACGTCTTCAATGTCTCACTCTTCATATAACCATAGTAACAAAACAACAACAGAGCTGTAAATGTTTTAGTTGTGTCTCAGTAACAATGATGTTTGTGTAGTTTTAGTGTGTTTCTATGTGTATAACGTAGTAGTTGGGTTTTTTTTAACATCGTCTTGCCTTTTTAAATGTATTATTTGACCAGATTTCTTTTTTGACAACCAGTATCTGTTTTGGCATCTCTGTTTGCAGGCTAACGGAAGTGCTAAAAGAGTGGGAGGGGATCATAAAACTACTCCCCCTACTATACCCACCTCTAAAATCCCTGCTTTTTATCCTAGCGCTACTAAAGGCAGCTCCCAGTCTGCACCAAACTCAGATGCTACTAATCCCATTAACCCTTCCTCCTCTTCCTCCTCCCCCTCCTCCTCCTCCTCTATGACAAAACCCTCCATCCTGTCCTCTCACGCTCCCCGTTCCGGTCCCCAGCCCTCCTCCCACATCCCCTCCCTGTCTAACGGATCCCTCAAACTCCCCACAGCCTCACAGCACACAGGTAAATCTCTCTCGTTCTCCTCGCAGACTCAGAATGGTCGAGTGCACGCCTCCTCCTCCTCTTCATTCTCCTCCTCCTCCTCCTCCTCATCCTCCTCCTCCTCCCCCTCCCCTCTGTCGCCCACACCTTTGGGCCCGGGCGGAAAGAGCATCCGCACCATACACACCCCCAGCTTCACCAGCTACAGGTCCCACAACGGCAGCAGCAGCGGCAAATCCTGCATCCCAACAGCAACAGCAGCTAAGGACACTTCCTAGCCCCGTTACGGCCCCTCTGACTTTACCGCACAGCAGGTAGAGCCGCTCATGTTTTCATTTTATATCGTTTTTTTTGGTTTGGTGTTTCTGTAGAAGTATTAAGTGATGCACTCCCCCCCACCCCCCCACCCCCAATTCATGTTTTTATTTGACACTGACATTCACACCAATGCTTCTAACTCAAGTTGCTGTTTCCTGTTGTGAAAAAAAAGGGTTTTCTTGGAGGTGTACCAGATGTTCTGATAAAAAAAAATATTTTATAATGGAACTAAAACAATATTTTACTTTTACCACATTGTAGTTGAAGTGGAAGGCTCTCGTGGTGTTGAAAAAAATCTATTTTTCTTGCTGTAGCTTCGGATAGGGAACTATAGAGTTGACGTACAATCACAATGTAAAAATGTTGTTTTATTTTTCAAACCAGAGATTGAATTACCATAGTATATTTAATCTTCTATATTTCTTATGTTGCCAGACATTCAACGCAGCCCTTGTAAATGCCTTTGATGAGCGTATACATAAAATATACAGACGTGTTTTCAACTCATTATCATTTTTTCTGTTTTCTAAGAGTATTTTTCTCATTTTTCACCCATATGAACTGCCAATTTCTTTTTACTGATCTGTAAAACTGGTATCACGAGTAATACAAGTTTTCATTTTAGTGTGCCTATTTGCCAAAGTTGTTGTACAATGACTCACTTCAGGCCTAACCAGTCACAAGATTTAGGGGAATTTACATGCACTCTCTTGATGTGATGGCTGAAGTGTTGACCTTAGTGTTACTGCACTGCTGGTCTCGGTTTGTTAAGTTAACATGTAATTGTTGTCTAAATGTAAACTGTACTAAAAAAAAAACACAAAGTGAATCAGTTCGACTACATGTACATAGATGGTTCAAACTAAGAAAATAGGTAGTTTTGTTAACATACCAAAGTTTATTTGTATGCATGCCTTTCAAATACTTTAGGAGAGTGGTGTAAAAGAAGAATTATGTTTGCACAGATAGATTTTTGTAAATATCTGTTTTTTTTCTCTCTCATTTTTGTAAAGCTTTAAATCATACTATAAAGGAGCAACGTGGTCAAGACAAAAACTGTGTTCGAGTAGCAAAAATAAAGACGTGCATGCTTGTAATGCATTGAGCTTCAGTGTTTTTATTCATGTCTTTTTCTGGCTTCCTGTTCAAACCTGGTGTGATCTAATCTATCTGTGTGTGTGTGTGTGTGTGTGTGTGTGTGTGTGTGTGTGTGTGTGTGTGTGGTTACGTATGCGTGCATGTGATCTTTTGTGTGTATAAATATGAAAGTAGACACACATAACAGAGCAGTTCTCTTATTTCCACTTCCATGCCTGCACCTGCGTTTTCTACCTGTAGCCAATAAATAGAAGAATTCTGCATTCTGTATCTCTACGATTGAAAGGTAAGAATATGAATACTGAATATAAATAATATAAATTATTACTGACACGGAGCTATTATGCTAGTATGTTTATATATTTATGAACTGAGGTGGTGCTTTAACTACAGATCATGCTTTTAGCATTTAAAGGAGCTGAACCTTTATTTTGGAAGTTTGGAAGTTTTGCCTTGTTTTAAATCAAAATGTAAAGCAATTAACTGGGTTTTTGGATGAAGTGTGTCAATGGTAACATTTTCATTGGGGATTGCAGTTCATCACAACAATTACCAAAAAAAAGTTTTTAATAAAATGCGTCAGACTTTACATCCTGAATGTTATTGCAATCATATGATTTGCGTTATTTGACTGAAAAAAGTTTTACTTCTCAAAAAAAAAATGGATATAACCATTTTTTCTAATCTATTTAAATGTGTCCGTTTGTGTTTGATGTTAGCCAATAAAAATATTGAGTGTCTTCTGCAAAACTGCTTCCACAGAAGCCTTGCCGGGCACTTCCTTTTTCTAATAAGCTCATCTATGATGTTGCATGTGATATTTTCTCACATCATGCCAGTCATATTTTTATCACACACACTTTTCTTATTTCGGTTTTCTTATGATATCACAACATATTACTTGGTGAATCACTTGACTAGATCATCATCATAACAGGGTATTTGTGTCTACCCTGCAACAGGATGAACCTCTCTGCAACAGCGATCAACGCCTCTGGGGAGGAGACGCAGAGCTTCTATGGCAGCGACTCCCACCGAGAGAACATTTTATTTTCTACATTTTACATCCTGGTTTTTATCATCGCGGTGCCCGGGAATGCCTTGGCACTGTGGGCGTTTTTTCGCCAGGACAGCACGTCTCCATCTAAGGTCTTCCTGAGGCACCTATCTATAGCAGACATCTCTTACATCCTCATTTTACCCATGCGTATAGTGTATCACCTCTCTGACAGCCGCTGGCCTTTCGGACGCGTCTTCTGTCAACTAGCAGGCTTCCTCTTTTACCTAAACATGTACTGCAGCCTATACTTAATGAGTTTCATCAGCCTGGACAGGTTCCTGGCTGTGGTTCGACCTTTAAAATCACAGTCAGTAAGGAAGGCTACATATGCAAAGATAGTGGTTGCCATACTTTGGGTGACAGTCATTGTGTCTATGAGTCCTACACTTTTCTCTAAAAAGAATGTGACCAACTCAACCGGCATCTGCACCAAGCTGTACTTAGAGAATACATCTCCCACGGCGTTGGTTTCCACTGTTGTGGCATTTGTCATTCCCCTTATAACCATAGTGGTTTGCTACATACTGATTCTGCTGAAGCTGAAGACAATGAGGCAACAGAAAGAACGGCCAGTGAAGGATAAAGCTATGAAAATGATCATCGTCATTGTGATGAACTTCCTGTTTGCATTCGTGCCCTACCATGTGAACCGGGTCATCTACATCGAAAGCCACAGCCACGGCCCCGTGACTGCAGCGGTCCACCAGTCACTGGGAAGAGCCAATCGCATCACGTCTGCACTGACTTGTGTTAGTGCGGTGCTGGATCCTGTGATGTATTTCTTCCTCAATCGTGCATACAGGGACACGTTGCTTCAGCTGTTCTGTAAAAGATGCTGATAATCTATAAACTTTTATTATTGTAGACAATAAATCGTTTTGAACAAATTGCCCTGTAATTTCTAGAGAACATAAATGCATTCAACCTCGGGTTAACATATTCATTGACTTCTAAAATGTAGGGTTGCACTACTCAAATGAAAAAAATAATAAATAAAGGTCAAATATACTCCTGTGGTTGGGCTGTGGGACACATGATCATTTACAAGAAAGAAAAAATGTATAATGCATTAAGGATTTACCTTGATTACTTGGTAACTGAAACATTAAGGAACAATAGTTCAGATACATGAAAGACGTGTTTCTTTCTACTTTTAGATCGTTAAACTTCTTGAGAAACTTATAAATAAGTTGATCACCACGTCATCTTGGCAGGATGTCATATAAGACATAATGGTGGCACAAGTTAAAGTCCAGTATGTTTTTAAATGTTTTTATCAAGGCTGGCACACTTAAAAAAGAGCAAGACCTAATGCAATTTAACACAGTTCTGTAGGAATTCATAGCCAATTACACAATTGGCTTCAATAAATATATTTAAATTAATGAATACTATAATATGATATTGTATCTATTATATATATATATATATATATATATATATATATATATATACCGGTAATCATCGTCTTAATACCTGCCAGGTTGGCTCTGTATCCCAGCTCTGTACAGAAACAGCACTTTCTAGAAAAGTGAAGTTTGACTCGCGCGAGCACCCGTAGTACGACTTGTTACCAAGGCAGCCAGGAAGAAGCTGTAAAGGGAGCGGACCGTGAGTGTATTCTTGTTTGTTTAACGTAGCTTCACATGTTTGCACCGAGACTTGACCTGTTAGTCGATATTCTGTCGAAGCTAAATATTATACAGATTGTGTTATTCCCCTTTTTCTCTTTACGCCAAGAAATGTCGCGACTACTAGCGTGTCGGACAGCTGTTTCGTTAGCTAGCTTAATTAAGCGCAACTGTTTTTTTGTGTGTCCAGATAGGAATAACGTTAGCTAACTAGCTAAAGCAGTGACGTGAAGTTAAAACACCTCAACGTTAAGGAACTATTTTTTTTAGCTTCGGGTGGGGCTCCTCTTAAAATGACGGTCGTATGTGAGTTGTTGTTTTTCGTAGAAAGTAAGCTTTTTTTTTTTAGCGTAACACTGATTTAGCTGTCTGTCATCGCACAGGAGCAACTATGGACATCGGAAAAGGCTGAGTAACTTATTTGTTTAACAAGTTGCCACCATGGGCACGGCATCCTCGTTGGTCAACCCCGGAGAGGTGATCGAGGATGGATATGGGGGTGAAGGAGGCGAAGCTTGTGAGATCCCCGTGGAGGTGAAGCCCAAAGCCCGACTCCTGCGCAGTTCCTTTCGGAGGGGACCTCGGGTGATCGGGGCCAGTTTCAAATCCACGGGCTCCGTGGATCTGGAGTATGCCGCCGAGTATGAGAGGCTCCGCAAGGAGTATGAAATCTTCCGCGTCAGCAAGAACAACGAGATCTCCTCCATGCAAAAGAAGGAGGCCAAGCTGGACGAGGAGAACAAGAGGCTGAGAGCTGAGCTTCAGGTAAAAAAATAAATTACCAGAAGACTGTTAAGAATGGAGATTAATCTAGAGGTATTATGTTTTGTTTTCATTTTGTTTTGGATATATATCTCATATTCAGATTTGGATAATGACCATTTCACACAGATATATGAGCTAAAGGTATATTAAAAGTGATAATGTAAAGACGGGGCAGCTTAGTTTCCTCCTGTCCCTCCTCAAACTTGAATACTTTTTTTTTTTTGACGTATTTCATGTCATGTAAATATTGTACTTTGTCTTCAAGGAAACTAAAAATAAAATCAAAGATTCCGAGATTACAGCATGTAACATCCTTACCAGTTGATGACATGATGATATGCATTGTCAATGTGCCAACAGGCTCTGCAGAAGACCTACCAGAAGATCCTCAGAGAAAAAGAGAGTGCTCTTGAGGCAAAGTACCAAGCCATGGAGAGGGCCGCCACCTTCGAACATGACAGGGACAAAGTAAAACGACAGTTCAAGGTAAACCAAACCAAACGTTACTGTGGAGCATTCTTTCCAGCAGTCGTTATTGCAAACGCTAACCAACTGGCTTGAATCACCGCCAGATTTTCCGAGAGACGAAAGAAAAAGAGATTCAAGATCTCCTGCGGGCTAAGAGGGACTTGGAGGCCAAACTGCAACAGCTGCAGGCTCAGGGCATCCAGGTCTATGACCTGAATGATTCTGACTCGGATGACAACCAAACCACGGTTACTGGTAAGAACTAGAAACCCACAATGTTGGGACAGTGTATTTTCTTTGTTTTATCCGTTTATCATTCCAGTGTCACATTTCTATTGGAATACAACATTTTAAGTTTTGTTTTTTTATTAAAAAAAATCTTCAAATGCCTTTTTTTACTGTATGTATTCAGCTGCAGGGACACAGTGTGATTACTGGTCTGGCGGTGTGCTGGGAAGTGAGCCCTCTATGGGTAGCATGATGCAGTTGCAACAGACCTTCCGAGGACCAGAATTTGCCCACAGTCTGATTGATGTAGAGGGACCCTTTGCAAATGTGAGCAGAGGTAAGTAAACCTCAGTCTGTCTGTAGAAAGACGATATGCATCATATGATATGATATTATAATTCTACCTTTCACACGTGTGTGTTTGTTTCAGATGACTGGGATGCTGCAGTGGCCAGTCTGCTTCAGGTTTCCCCTCATGTGCCCCAGGCCTTGTGGAGTAATACAGTGCGCTGCTACCTTATCTTTACCCAGGAGACCAAAGCTGAGCTTGATGTCTTTATCAAGGTTGGTTAAATGGGCTCTGTGGACAAACATTCTGTTTACATGGGACGCAATGGCACTGTTGTGTTTTTCATTAATGGGACCGTTTCTTGGACATTGCTTTTCAGTAACAGGCTTTGGTCAATTCAAGCCTAGTGTCAGGCTCTTAGGAATCAATTGTGAGTTTACCTGGTAGATAACTGACATTAGTCATCGCCTGGTTAATCTTTGCTTCATGTTTTCATTACAGAAACACTCCCCTGCATTACGGAGACTGTGCGAGGGTCTAGGCCATTTCTACCTGAATGTCTGTTTCCCAGAGGAGAACGCTGCCTCGTACGCTGTGGAGCGCAAACAGGAGATTGAAAGGAGCTCCGTGTGTGTGCTTCTTGTCAAATCTGTTGTACCTAGGTACCTAACATCACTAGATTATCCCCACGTTGTTAAGATTGTACTTGTTTTATGATGTATCTATAAGTAAATTCTCATGTGTGCAGCTCTGTGATGGAGGATTGCGAGGAGGCTTTTGTGAAGAATCCAGACGGCCACCCGCTGGTGCTCTACCTCAAGACTGAAGAAGACCGCAATTTGACTGGACCCACCAGGCAACTGCTAGAAAGTGTCAATGCTGCAGACAAGGCAGCTAAAGTCAAGGTTTGTGTGTGCCATGTATTAAATGAACTATAAAGAAACAGGATGCAGGTATTAGGTACTAAGTATCCAAGGTTAGATGAATTTGTTCTATAAAGCACATTCTATAAATGGGTATGACATTTATAGCTACAAGAATAGTCATGTGCCTTGTGATATATATAGTTATATGTTGTTTCATTTTGTATGACTGCACTATAAACTGTGAGGGAAAAGCAGAAGTTGTGTGTTTATTGCCTTGTTGATGTTCTGTATTTTCCTGGTTGCTAGATGCTTGTGCTTACATGTTGTGAACTTTAACCCAGGTCGTGGA